>NC_048910.1:11144146-11256640 GCF_011077185.1 Oxyura jamaicensis | reverse complement strand
AAAAAAAAAAAAAAAAAAAAAAAGGGGGTGGTGGGTATGGGGGGGGTGCGCCCGGCTTCTGGAACTTGTAAAATTGTTTGTTTGGGTTGTTTCCAGCTCCCATCCCACCGCTGCTCCTGAGTGATTTGGAAATTCTAGCTGCCAGGTCCATGTTCGGGTGGAACTATGATTTATTTGAAAAATAGAGAAATCTGCTATGGGATCGCTTTCAGTTTGCTCAGGGTGGGGAGTTTATTTACACTGGGATTATTTATGTAAAAAAAGTGCAGTTTTCTCTACTGAGCAATAAACAGGGATTTGTTATATATATATATATATCTAAACACAGGCTCACGTATGCATGCGCTCACATATACTGAAAATACATATATCTGCGTCTCGCTGCTCCTCTTTCATGCCAAGTGCACAGCCATGTGCCCGAGCACTGTATAAATATTTTATTTTACATATAAATCTTTGGACGTGTCTAAGAACGTAGATAACAATTTCTCTTGTTTGCAGCTAGCCTTGTGGTTCTCCCGTGGGCGAAGGGCGTGCAGGGGCACCCTGCCCTCTCGCTCCTGGTTTGTGCATGTCGCTGTCCTTTCCTGCACCCGATGGGCACATCTAGGCACGGGAGACCCCAAAAGCAAGTTCCTGGTGCTTTGGGCACGTTTGCCCCGGTTGCTCTGCTGTTGGAAGTGCCCTTGTCCCTCCAGCGATGAGGGTTTGGATGAAAGTGGGAGCAAGTGCCGAGCCTTTTCCTAACCCAGAGTGATGCTGCTGAGTGTGGGACGGTGTTTTCCCACTCCCAGGAAGACAGGGACATGGCCCTGGGCAGCTCTTGGGCTTCTTTGCCAGTGGGAAAACATTTCAAGGCATTTTAATGTGCCTGTTCTTGGTGGCAGCCGGATGGCCAGGGCAGGCACCCGGACTTGCAGGGCTGGTGGGATGCTCACAGCAAAACCACAGCCCCAAGACCTTCCTTTTCTATGTGCCTGTTTCCTCCCTTATTTGCCTTGTGTTAGTAACTCAGGGGGTTTCCTGGGACAGGCTGCCAAAGGGATTGGGGTGAGGGTGTCCCCAGGGCGCCAAAATCCAAGGCTGGTTTTTAGTACCTGTCCTGGGGCTGGAGCAAGGACCGGTCCGTACGCAGGCCAGCCCGGCCGCGGCTCCGTGCTGGGGATCCTCGCCAGAGGAGCCGCGTTAATTTCACTCTGAATCACTATTTACTCCATAAACAGAAATTATTTTTATTTCTTATTTTTTATTTTTTTATTTAACAATGATAATTTATTCCATTTTCTTTCTATTTTCATTTGCTTTATTTGCTTTCCAAAACCGAAAGAACGGCTGCAGCAAGAACAGCGTGCTTATGGTTAAAAGAAAACATAGCGTAACACTCATCACGTTAAAATTAATACAGCAAGGCAGACTATGATAGAAAAACAGAAATCAGGAGGGCAGGGAGTGCTGGTTTTTCTGCGTCTGTCTGTCTACCTGTCTCTCCTATCTGTGACAGATGAGAAATATGCACTAGCCATTTAGCTTGGCAAAAATCATACTTTTTTTTTTGCATGAACATGAGAAAAAAAATCATCCTGCTGCTAAGTGGGAAAAGCTTATTCTGAGAATAACACCATCCAGCTCCCAGTTTTTACCTAGAAATGTTTGCTATGTCTTAATAATAACACAGAAAGTCTCAGACTCCATGACAGAATATCGTTATATTTTCTGGTTTTAGGAAAAAACCTATTATAAATATGTCTCTGAATGGTGTATATATACCTTGGCTTGCAGTTTAATTTGCTGTCAGTCTGAAACCACTCTTTATCGTAATCCCGGGTTCCTACTCATAACATACAGAACGATTTTTGACTTTGAAGAAAGGGATGAAAACAGGTGCTCCCTTCAGAAAAGAGACAAAATGCTGCTTTCTCGGAGCGGGGTGAGAGCGTGATGGCAGGCAGTTATCTGGGAAACCCAATAAAAAAAGACCTCCCCCCCCCCCCTCCTTTTTTTTTTTTCTTCATTTAATTTTGAATCCCGCACTTGAGAATTTAGGGCTACAAATTCTACTTGCCGCACTTATCCAAAATAAACTCTGGCTGAAGAATAATATTTTAGTGGAGTAAATGAAACGGCCGCAAAAGAAGCATCATGAAAACATACCTTCGTGTGGAGCACGATTGTCGACTTAGTCCCGACCGGCTAAGCTCTGTCTTTTACAACCACTTAGGCTGGAGAGTGTGTACTGGGAATTCAGGGGGATCCAGGGAGGGAGATGACTTTTAATGTGGTGTTTTTAAACATAGCCCAGGTGCTCGCAACCGACTGTTGTGATCCCCCACCCAGTCTGTCCTCAGGTAGTTAACATTCACCAAAATATTGATGGCAGTTACCTTTCCTGCCAGCTCTTATCTGAGTGGGCTTGAGTAGGGCTTTGGCAGTGCCTGAAAGGAGGTATTGTTACCTTAAAAAAAAAATAGAAGAAAAAGAAAAAGAAAAAAAAAAAAGGCAAAGAAAACTGAAACAGCCAAGTTTGGGAACAAAGGAAGGTTTGGATCCACACTGCCTGGGACAGCGCTGCACCGCCCATCCTTTATGGCTCCCTGCTTTGTGGCCCCGGGCTGGTGCCTGCATGACATCGGGGGTCTTTGCCCCCCAGGGAACTTGTTGGAGCTTCTTCTTTAACCCCTGTGCCCATCAGTGAGGCCTCTCAGTGTCCCTGTTTTGCGCCTGAACTCACACTGAACAGAGAATGTGGATGTGTACATGTGACAAAGCGGATGTCAAATATATCAGTTCTTCGGGAATTTGTGAAGGTGTAGTAAAATACTTTGCCTAGAAGAAGAGTGGTAGCAGGAGCTTCCCCTGACCTCAGAGCATCCACCGATGCTGAGGGCAAACCATGGGAAGACAGGATCCTGTCTTCTGCTTCCCAAACAACTCTTCACAGGATTTTTATTTAGTTATTTGCTTATCTCAGACCACATCATTTGCCCTAAGCTGGTTCAAAGGCTGATTTTCAGATCCAGACCTACTTTGGCCTAAATCTTAGGGGTTCTAGCAGCTAGTCCCATCGTGGTGTCTGAACAAAGCCTACCAAGGAGGTCCGGTCCTCTGCCACAGCCTGAGCTGCTGTCCCTGGGAAGGCGACAAACCTCAGGTCTCCAAAATTACCCGAAACTGCACAGATAACACCCACATTTTTTGTGTATTACTGGGGTAGGAGGGATGTATTTTGGGACGGGAAAAAATCCCCCGAAGAAAATCAAATCCAGTCTTACTGGTCGTGCAGCATTTGTGAACAAAAAAGCCGGGAGCAGGAGTGAGTGACTGGAGCCATGTGTGAAGGACACCTCTGGGGCTGGATAAGGCTCTTGAGCCAAAAGCCAGCATTTATTTGACCGTATCAGGGACCCCCGGGGCTCTGCCCTCTCAGGCAGGCCGGGTGCTGGTGATCAGCAGCGTTAGGACTAAAGGCAGCCAGCGCTTGGAGCTTGACCTTGCAGGCCGCTGAGTGTTTTCAGCTGACTCCATGACTGCTCGGTGCTTTATGGCAGCATTCTGCAGCAGCTCGTGGTGGCTCCAAGAAGTCTTTTTAGCAAGGAGCATCAAGGGTCCTCGCTTCAGCTGAGAAAATGAGGCTGTTTGCTCCTGCCACATGCCATTCCCCCGACCAAACAGTTCCCTGTCAGCCCCAGATGCTGATTAATTTTCAACATCTTGTGCCTGACTTTACAGATCTAAGACCGTTGACTCGGAAAACAGGAAAGGTCAGCTTGAGAAACACCGGGCCCGCCATGCCGGGCCTCGCATCCAAAGCAAACAGATGCCGCGGGGTGCAGGCCGGCCAAAAATGGCTGCCATGTGAGGGAGGCGCCGTGTGCCCTCAGGCAGTGGGACGGGGATGGCGTGGAGACCCTCGTGGGCTGAGAACCAGGAGTGCTTTAGCACAGGGATGGTTCCAATTAATTAAAAGGGGAAGGTAGAGCAATCATCTGTTGAGGCGTAGGAGAAGGAAAACATCATTGTTTGTAGTGTAGGATCCTGTTTTCTAATCTCCTTTGCACAAGGTGGGACAACACCCCGTGGCTGTGGCTCCGAGTGCTTTCTGTCCCGGCATCGTGTGACTGGTGACGGGCAGGAAGGAGAGAAAGAGGCTCGTAGCACGTCACCAGCTGCCCACCTGATTTTTGTGGCTTGTAGAAAAAGGGCTTGGCCAAGGAGATTTACGGTGCTTTGCTGAAGTGGCCGTGCCCCTGCTGCGCCAGGGGATGGCTTGCTTAGCAGAAGGATGTCCTCAGGGATGAGAAGGGCTGGAGGGATGTGGCACTGGGTCTCGTCTGTGCTGTGAGCCATGCCTAGAACTGCCTCCTCTGCGGAGCTCCCAGCTGTGGGGAGCCTGGGGGGTCTCATTTCCAGGCAGCCACTGATACCTGTCCCAGGCCAAATCAACCAGATGGTTCCTACCGGTCTCCAGCTCATCAAAACAGGACCCCAGCTCTTAACATAGCCCATCTGCACCTATAAAATGCCCTATACGCAAAGCATGGGGCTAGGCTTTTACAGGATTTTAAAGAGGCAGTTTTGCTGTGGGATCTCTGGGCATAATGTAGTCACTCTAATCGCCTTCCAAAATCCACAAAGTGGGTGATTTGTGATAAAAAATAATAATTCTAAACCAGAGTGCATCCTCCCTCTCTTTCCTTGTTCTCAGAGCTGCATCAGATGGACGGCCTCGCTGTGGCTGTGTGCGTGCAGATAGGATGGGTCTGTGTTATCTTGATGTTGGAACAGAAAATGGATGTCTACTATGATGTAAGGGAGGAAGAGATGACAAACTCATCTAGAAGCTTTTTACCCAATCCAGCTGCTAATATAGTACCCTTGGAAGGGTGGCAGGATTGCAGAAGCCTGTTTGACCTGGTGAAGAAAAGGGCTGGAGGAAAAAATGCATCCAAGTTCTTTAGCTTGTGAACTTGGCCTTGGCAGGATGAATAAGGGGTAACCGAGTCACTGCCATAATTGTGGCGTGTTTAGACGTGGAAAGGGATACTGCATTTCCACAGTAATTCCTGTTAGTGCTCCCCTGTCCCTCCCACCACCTCCAGATTAAATTTCTAAATGAACTAGGACGTTAGAGCAAAATCAGTAGCTGATTAGCCAGCCTGCTTGGCTGCAATCACACCTTTCAATACTGATTATCCACTCCTTGAATCTGATGACGTTGAGCATCTGCAGCCAGTGCTGCTCAGTGTTTTGTATCGGTGGCCGAGGACAATGATTTAAAGGGACAAAATGCCCGTGCGCTCGCCTGGCAAGCAGGAAATGAGCGCTCGTTTGCAAATATGATTGAGGAACACGATCAGTTCTTCCAGTGGTCCTAGCCTGCAGGCGGCTGGCCTGCTAACAGCGACCCGTCTGGGCATGCTGAGGTTTGCTGGGGAGGATTTGCGCTGTGCTGCTCAGTGTGAAGAAGTTCGGTGCTTCAGGCTGAGTTCTTGGAAGTCTGTTGGAAGCCAGGCTGGGATGAGATGCTCCAAGGTGTCCTCTCTGGGCTCCAGCCCTCCCTCATTCTTTTGTAGGTGGGAGCAATGTTTTCTTTTGCATTGTTGGTTCTTCTGCTGAATGAACTCCAAAACCAGCGTGGTGCAAGAAGAACTAGAAAGCCCTGTTCACGGAGCTTTTCCCCAAAGCCCGATGGCTGTGTGCAGACTTAAGCTAGCACAGCCTGCACCTAATTGATGTGGTGTCTGACCTTACCCAGCTCCTGGCTGGTGAAATGCCTTTTGTGGCAGAAGGCCAGGAGCCAGCCCTGGGCTTGTGGCCACCCCGGGGACAAGCCTGGCCAGCGATGCTCGTGGTTGAGAAGCAGGGTGCTGAGCTGCTCCTGGAGCCCTGCTGGGGCTGAGCCACATGCGGCATCTTCCTGGCATGGGATTTGGGCAGAGTTTGGCCCCGGTGCTGCAGACAATGCAAATCCCACCTGCTCCCGCCAGCTGCGAGCTTCACCCCGGTCTAACCGCTTGTCTGCGTATCACAATGAGCCTCAAAGCTCCTGCATAAAATAACACTTTATTATTATTAATAATAATAAGTGGAGGTAATTTGTGATTCTTGAAACTGGCCCAAGCCACCAAATTCAGATCGAGATCTGACTTCAAACTCCCGAATGTGGGGGTTTGGGCTAGTCCCTATTTATACATGGGACCAGTTGTGAAATGTGGAGTTCAGATCCTAAGTCCCTTCATCCTGCCCCTGAGCTTTCAGAACTGCGGTTTGGCTCCAGGCCAGTGTTTAACCATTATGAAAACCTCTCTATTTAAGGGCGTGCCACCTGTCTTTTTTTTCTGTTGTTGTTGTTTAATTACAATGATCTTCAGGAGGGCAAATTGCTTTAATGAGATCCTCAGGTAACTGCAGGGTGATCACTTGAAGCAGTGGGGTTTGCTGCGATGGAGACGGGGGCTGGTGAGCCCGTGTGAGCAGCGCGATGTGACCTTGTTGGGCTCTGTAGCAATGTTTGCATGCTTTGCCTGCTGACGAGGTGAGCCCCAGCCTTTGCAGTGGTATCGGCACAGACTGCAGGAGTGTGGTAAACAGCAAGTGTAAGAGGTTCCAGCTGGGCTTTTCGGAGGAGCTGAGAGCTGGGCGCAGCGTGAAGTTGTGCTCTTGCTGAAAGCCAGCCCCGGGGCTGGTGTGCAGCTCTTGCACATCTGGCTCAAGAGTGCTAAAAAGAAGTCATTCTGATCCCCCATGCCATAAATCTTGTTCCAGAGGTGGGAGAAGCTGTTACGCTGTTAGCGGGGTGGAAGGGCGAAAGCTTTTCCCATCACCGGGACATTCCTGAAAGCTTTCTCTGGGTAGATTCTCTTCGTGTCTATGTGCCTTGTGTCAACAGGGCAGTCCTTTGGCGGTCACCCCATCCGTTGGCTTCCCCTCCTCTCCCTGACCACCTTCTGTCACAGAGCGCCATCCTTTAGGAGCTCCATCCTCTCCCAAACAGGCTTTAAAACAGCAAAAGGGACAGTTTGTCTGAAAAGCAAAGTTCTCAGACTGACAGATCCACGGACACAGAGTGAAACTGCACAACTGTCCTTCGGAAAAACAAGCAGAAATAAAGGGTTGAGGCCGCGTTTTTGCTAGTGGCAGCTTTCAGGTGGAGTATCCAGCATGCTTCTTGGCTCATCTTAGGTTTGTGAGGTTCAGCAAACACCGTTAGGGACGTTAGGTGTTTGGGAACTGCTGCTGTGTGCTGTGCCTGTTCCCCGTGTGTCCCACGTGGTCTGCAAAAGCGAACTCTACCATTTGCAAACCTGACCTGCGTTAGACAAGTTTTTGCAGTACTGCAGGGTTTGTGCCATTCAAAACCATGTAATAATAAAACCCCAACCCCCAGCTACCTGATTGGCATTTTTATTAATAATTTTTCATGGCTGCAAACGTACAGCCTCTCCCTTGTTCCCACAAGTGTGGGTGGGAGAGGGTTTGCGTGCCTGGTGCGGAGGTGGGCGCGTGATGGCAGGCTGGCTCGGGCTGCTTGGCTGCAGCGCAGCTCAGCTTCCAGGGCTAAGGAGGAGCCAAGCCAGTGGCAGCATTCTCCAGCATCGTTTTCTGCCATTCACAGCAATTTTTATTTATATGTTTGCTTTTTCACATGCAGATGGCCGGCATCAATGGCTCAGCCTGTGGTTTGCATCCCAGAGCCAAGCAAGTCCTCTCGCCCTGGCTCAGCCTGCAGGCGTGCTGGCTTGCCCACATCTACCTGGGCTGCTGCTATCTCTGCGAAGTGGGCAGCTCCTTCCTCAGGCTTCCAGCAGCAGCTTGCTGGCTGTTTGCATCATAAACTAGTGTTTAAAGTGTGGTTATGGTCAGAAAAGAGCCAGAGAGCCACTGCAAAAATTACATCCTACTTTTTTTTTTTTTTTCCTTTTATTATTTTCTTTTAAATATTTATCCCTTGTCAATAGCTGTCCATATTGAATTTGCTCCGTTTTACGAGTGGCAGTGAGATTTCTCGCTCTCCAGCTGAGCACGGCAGCTGGAAGCTGCTTTCACTGCGTGCTTGGCGTGGCAGGAGCAAAGCAGGGGGAAGCGCTGCCGAGGCACAGAGACAAACGTCCAAGGCGTTTGCAGGACCCTGCTTGGACCAAGGCTTGCCCCACCGTGCCTGGTCTGCCTTTATGTGGGCTGGGCGACTGGGAGGATGTTGTCTGCGTGTGGACTCCCCTTCCAACAAGCGTGGGTTTGGGCAGCCCTGGAGAGGGCTGCGAGCGAGGCGGTAGGGCCCCAGAAGAAGACTTCAACCCACGTAGAGCTGGCAGCAGAGGCTTGCCCATTGGCTTTCCAGCGAGAAGTGGCTTTTCCCTAGGAGGGAAAGCCACCGGCAGGCTGGTGACCATCCCACAGTGGGGATAGCTCGGACCAAGAGGGCTCTGCTGTGGGAGCTCTGGCGCGGAGCGATGGAGACTTGGCCTCCGCTCCACCGTCAATGGATTTTATTGTCCTGCGGGGTTTTGCTCCAGCACTTAATTCAGCAGCTCCATTCATTTTGATCGGTACGTACATATATACCTTGGCACCTGGCTGCCAGCGCAGGCCAAACGGCGTTAGGAAGCCCCGGCCAAAAAGCACAGGGCGAGGTAGGGAGGTTGCTGAAAAATTCCTGCCCTGCTCGGGTGAAGTTCCTAGAATCTGCGGGGAGGTACGGGGCGAGGGCTGGCACCCGCGTGGCCCCGCCGCCTTGGCCAAGGGCTTGAGAAACTTCTCAGCTTGACTTCGAGCCGCTCCGTAAAAATTCAGGGCAAACGTTGGAGGTAAACTGCTAAATCAGGTCTGCAATCCCTTCCTCCGGAGTCAGATTCCACTCCCGGGCCGCGTCCCCAGGACATCTGGAGAGGGGAGGGGGACGTGAGAGGTCGAAATCCGCTCGCCCCCCCGCCGGCGTGAGACCTCCTTGGGCGAGGGCAGGGTCGGGAGGGGGGGGCACGGCACCGGTCCCCAGCCAAAATGCGGCTGAGGTCTGGCTGCCGCGCACACAGGGCAGGTTTTGTGTGCCGAGCTGGGGGCGCGCCTCCCTCCCTCCTCGCAGAGGTGAGACATCGAGTTGCTGAAGCTGGAAAAAGCCCCGGCCCGGCTCCTGAAATCCTCCCTTCTCTTTCCCCCTCTCCGCATCGCGTGTCGTTCCTTGGAAGGATTTGTGCGGAGTAAAGACCTCGCCTGACCCGGCTCTGCTCCACGCGGGCACTGGCAGGACCGCGGGGCTGCCTTTTGTCACCCCTTGGGAACGGCGTGGTCCAAAAAAGCTGCTGTAAAGAAACAAATCTGGCATTTGGTGCTAATCGGGGCAAAAATGGGGCTAGAGACCCTGCTTCTGGGGAAAACCTTGCCCGTGGTGCAGGCTGGGTGTGATGGCTGTGGTTGTGGAGCAGTGCAGGGCACTGGGACAGCCAAACCGAGCACCCGGGTGTCAGCTCGCCCTCGGGTGGGTGCCCGAGCCCCCAGAGCCACCCCAGGGTGGGTGGGCAGCAGGGTCAGCCCCTGCCCCTCCGCTGCCTGTGGCTCCCCAGGGCTGCACCCTGCTTGCAAACACCTTTGTGCGTGCTATTTTTTCGGTTTGGTTTGGAGGAAACCTAGGGAAATCGTGAGGGTAAAGCAACTCTTCGAGGGGCTCGAAGCCGCTTTGATTAAGGGTGTTCAGAAATCCCCCAAATCCTTATTTTCCACCTCTTGGGAAAGTGGAACTTTTTGGCACCGTTGCTCCGTGCACATAACAATGCGATGAAATTTCGAAGGAGCTGCCAGCCAGCTTCAGGACAGAAAAAAACACAAAAGAGTTCCAGATATTGCATTGCTCCGTGGGGAAAGAGCAGATGGGCAAAGCATTTTGTGCAGGTTTCTGCCTGTGACTGAGAAGAGAAAGTGGTTACTTATTGTAGGTCTGAAAAAAATTAAATCAGTCATATTTCCTAGTCTGCCTGAAGCTCTGAAGTCACAAATTAATTTCACTTTGGCATGGGTCGAGTTGTTGGCCTCCTGGGGCTCCCTTTGGCCAGGCTACTGATGGGGACAGTAACCAAATATGACAGGGCTGCATGTTGCATTGCCATTTTCTTTACAGAGCCCCGCTTCCTTAACATTAGGTAGGATTTATGATTTCTTCTTTGATATGACAGCCAATAAGGAAAGGTATCTTTAGCCCAACTTAAAATCTCTCTATATAAATATATGTATCTTTTTTTCTAGAAGAACTCCATCTCGCTGCCCCTGCTCTCTCTGCCTTTGATGGAGCATTTATGCCAAAAGCAGATTCCTCTGTTGATGAACGAAGAGCAGAAAGGTGCCCCCCAGACAGCTGAGGTCCCATTTCCCAAGGGGCTCCCAGTCTGGGTGGCTTCGGTGGCTTGAGATGTCACCTCGTGGCACCCCCTGCAAAGCGCTGGGGTTCTGGAGCGGCCTCAGGTTCCGGCAGCTTTGTCGCCCTGGGGTTTGGGCTGTTGGATCACAGAGTCCCTGTCTGCACACGGCTGCTCCAGTCCGAGCTTTTATCCCACCCAGAACAACATTTACATCCGTAGTTGTGGAAGCAGGTGGGCCAAAATACCCAGCGAAGGCTGATTCTCACAGCACCCGCTCCGCAGCCTGACCACCAGGAGAAAGCAGCAGAAATCCCCTGAGCGATCCCGCTCTCTTCTCACAGCTTCCCTGGCCCAACTTCCCACTTAGACAAAAGTTCGGTGGGAAAATAATATTTATATAATTAGTTATACACGCACACATTGCCTTTGAGGTGTCCCCACGTGCCGGGTCCCGGGGCTGTATGTCAAGGACCCTGCGGGAAGGCAAAGTCCCCTGCCAGTGCCACCCCAGGAGGCACCTCTGGCACTGCTGGAGGCCTTGACATCTCTTGGCCAAACACTGATAAAAAGCGGTCAAAAAAAGTGTGGGAAAGTCGACGGTCCCCGGGCACCGCCGCTGCCCGCAGCTTCGCTCCCGTGTTTGATTTGAGCGGTGAAAGTCCGCGGGAGGAATGAGAGGAATCCGGCCAGGCTGCACGCGGGGCGGGCAGGGGCTGGTGCCTGTTTTGGGGTCACTTCTTCAACAGATCTGATTTTTACCAGCTCCCCAAGGGCTGTAGAGATGGTTGCTGGAAAATGGAAGCACCCCGGTGTGATCTTTATTTCTGAGATGAGTTCCTGGTCCAGAGTGCTCTGAACCATCTCATTTGCCCATCTCACCAGGGTATTAACATTTTTAGCTATGAATCACAAGCGTGGCTAAAAGATGCAAAGTCCAGGTGCAAAGCATCTGATTTTGGGGCTACCTGTTTTTAAATCAAAGTCCTTCCAGTGCCGGTATCTGACTGTGGTTAATGGATTACCGGTGCAAATTGGCCCGGCCAGCACCTGACCCGCTGTGCCCCGGCCAGGCTCCGGGGCTGAACCGAATGGGGCCAAGAACTATCGACAGGCTGGGTCCCAGGATAAAGGGTATTTGCCTTAAATTTCCAGCCCCTGGAGCCGTGTGAATCCTGACTTTTCCTACCTGAAAGCTGAATTTCATCAGAGCCGCTTTCCTGAGTGACCCTGAGAGATGTGATAGCCAGGCAACCTTTGCGTTTATTATTTCTGTTTAATGAGTGATTTAATTAAAAGGTGAGTGTTCAGTGAAGGCTGGGGACACCTCTTGCTTGTAGCATGTGGTGTGCGTGGTCTTCGTGCTGGAGGTGGTGGCATTGCCTGGTTTTTGCATCTGCATCCCATGGTGTGCTCGAGGAGATGCTAAATGTGTTACACCACCGGGGACCGTGGCCCTCTGTGGGTACAAGGCAAAACTCCTTCCCAAAACACACATTGCAGTCACTTTCACATATCTTGAAGGAATTATCCCCAGCAGACAGCCTTTTGGGGTCGGCCTTTGTTGCTGTAGAACCAGCTCACGAGCACCAGCGTGTTCCGGTGCGTGGAGGGCAGCTCTCGGCTGCCCTTGCCCGCTCTCCTCCTGCCCGTTTTGCCCTGCTCTGCTGTTTTCTCAGGCTCTGCAGGGAGGGGTGGATTAAGGGCCGGGGTGTGTTTGGTTTGGAGGGTGTAACCGTTCGTGGAAGCGTATTGGAATGGGATATTTGGAGATGCTGAAGTGAGCGCAAGTCCTCTAAAAGTTGGCTGGGGGCCTGTGTTCCTAAGTCACTTCAGTCCTCGAAAAAACCCCATGTTCAGCGTTGGGCTTTGGGATCGGGTTGCTCCTGGGAGATGACTTCCATTTACTGATCTCCGTCCGAGATGTCACTTTAAATACCACCCCCTGCCACTTTGCCTGGTTCTCTGAATGTGTCTGCAGCACAGCTGGGTGCAACTGCGAAATCTGAAATAAAGGAATTACGTTGCTAAGAAAAAATACTTCCCAGTAGGCAGCTCCTGATGCACTTTTGGGCATTCCCTGTTGGCCTGGGCTTTGCTGCAGCTGCCGTGTGATGGAAGCATTTGGGGAGCTGGGCAGGGATGCTGTGTGGGCTGCTGGGCACAGCTCGGCTGTCCCACGTCCCTGCTGCATCGTCTCTGCGTAGCTTGGCTTTGTGGAGGATGGGGGAAGGATGTGAAGGATGCATCCGAGCTCCTCCGTGGGATTTAGCAGTGTGAAAACAAGGTATTTTCCTCCTGATTTTACCAAAGGCTTTCCAAGATGGGTGTCTCAGCTTTCCAGCAGACCAAAGCGAGGCCCGGGGGGCACGGACTCCGCAGCCGCTTGCTCTTCCCCAGCAGCTGCTTTCGGTTCAGCTGGAGCCTGCTCCTGCCCGGCTGATGCCCAGGACGAGCATCCCCAAAACCTGGGGCACGGGGGCACCACAGGTGAAGGCAAAGCGCTCCAACGCATCCGCCTTGGGATGAGCTGCGAGCCCTGGGCTGGGGGTCGCAGGCAGCAGGAGCGGCCCTGCCTGGCCCTGCCTGCCCCTTGCCTTGGCCTCCGCTTGGGGAGCGCTCGGGCTCCTCTTCGCCAGGCTCTGCCTGCTCCTTTTGTAACCGTGCTCGCACGGAAATCTTCAAAGGCTCTCTCCTATCAATTTTCCCCACCATATGTTCTCATTAAGAAATTTATTGTGCACTTTATCTTAGGATTATTTGCCATCAATTAATAAAACATGTTGCAAGCTTCAAATGAACATTCTCCCCTGCCCGCTTCCCTTTAACGAGGGAAAGGAAGGAGAAATATGAAAAAAAATCACCATGACAGATGGTGTTTTTTAACCTTTCTTTTGCCCAATCTGGGGAAAAAAAGAATTCTTAGAACATTGACATGGGTTTTTAATTATGACTTACATCACTCAAAGGCCTGATCCGAAGCTCAGAGAGCCCAGCACGCAGACTGCCAGCCCCAAATGCGTTCACGTTGTAATGTATTCGAATGCTGACACACGGGCACGTGCCAGAGCAGGGACCGAGGGCTGCGGTGGGATGGTGTCGGTGCAAAAACTGCTCCCAATTGCATTTACTGTCAGCCCAAATGTCGTGTCATCCTAGGCAGTGGATGTCTGGTCGTGTAGGTGACGGTAGGATGTGATGGTGGCTTAGGAAAGTGTTATTTTTCATTTTTTTTTTTTTTTTAAGAGTTCCTAAAGGAGGAGTGCTTCCCCACAGTGCCCCTTCACATGGGGAACATAATCCCCAAACTAGCAGCGGTGACATGGAGGGAGCCCACGGCCCCCCTTTGTGAGCCCCTCCAGCCCCGTTCCCGCTGCCTGAGGTGGGATCTGTGCCTTCCCCTCCTGCTGTTTGCATTTCTGGGCTGGCTGACAGCCGCTTCCCAGGGCTGCTGTTAGGGAGCCGGGGCGGGAGGAAAAGCAAACACCAGGTCCAATATCAGCAGCGCCCGCGGATGCTGCCGGGACAGCCTGTACCCTGCCCGGCACTGCCTTTGTGTCTGTGCCTACCGGGGAAAATAAACACCAAAATAATGCACACAGACGGGTTTCTTATATAAATAAATGTCTGGGGAGCGACCTGGCTGCGGGTAACCTGCTGGGAAAGTCCGGCTCTGATGGGAATTATGGAGTTAAACAGCGCCGCCTCACCTGGATGTGTCTGGGCTTTGATTTATGCTTCTGATTGGAGGTTTGCCTGGCCTGATCAGAGAGTTTGGGCAGCACCTCGTGTTGACACTTGGTGTTCAGCCCTAGGTAAAGTTTAAACAGGACTTATCATGGCTCTGACACCTCGGGAAGGCTTCCCTGCTTTAATAGCATGCTTCGTGCCATCTTCTGCGTAGGTTTGTACGGTGCTGCTGTTCTAGGCGTGCAAAAACGAAAAGGTAGGCTTGCAGAACACGTTCATGGAATAGCTTACTCAAACCCTCTTCTAATTTTAAAATAACCCCGTTGCCCTTGACTCACGTGGCCGATTCCCTGCTCGCTCAGGCCGGGGCAGCTCCGTGCTGGGAGCTGATCCGCTCAGGACCGGGGACAGGATCCATCCCACCCACCCCACTGCTCTCCATCGAGTCTCAAACACAAGGAGCAGCAGAGAGGAGAGCTGCAAGCGGAGTTTCCCCCCACTGTTCCAGCAAGCTGCTGTCTGCCTGATGCCCTGCCACAGGCTCTGGCTCTGGCAGAGATGCTTTTTTGGCCCTTTTTCCCAGCAGCAGATGCCGTACAGCATTTATCGATCAGGTAGGCTTGTCCTTGAGTGGCACTGAGAGTCGCACGCTCAGCTACTCACTCCCAGCTCCTGCTAAATAACATCGAACTAATTTAATTTTATCCCCCCTCCTTCTTTTTTTTTATGAGTATCAATTAAGAAAAAAGGCAGCAGCACATAATTACAGCACCTTGAAGTGTAGCGTTACTGGGCCAAAGGCTGAAACGAGGTTACGATATGACAGCCTTTTATCTCGGATCTGATAGGTGTGTTATTCATTGTATTAAAAGTTTGCCAAGAGAGGCTTCACTGAAAATTAACCCGTGTTATCACAGTGAGTAATATCCTGGTTTTATCATGTGGAATAAATAAATAACACAGACTTTATGCTTTTGCTTAATGAGGTTACGCTGAGTGCAGCGCGAGGAAGCAGCTCTAAGGCTGATGCACGAACACGGTGACTGTGGTGAGCTGAAACTGGAACAGAAAGTGCCCCCAGTTTTCTTGCATAACAGCAGAGCTTATATTACTATTAATTACATTATGCAACTGGGATAGGATGGAAGTTGGCTCTATCTAGCAACGGACCAGGGTGAAAAACTCTTTGCAAACATCTCTCTGATTTCTGAGGAAAATTCCACGCCTGTGCTGCTCCCCACGCTGCCTGGCGGGGTCGGGCAGTGGCACGGCGTTGTGCCCCCTGCCCACACAGCGCTTCGGGCTCTGCCTTTCTCACTTGCTCCCTTTTGTGCTCTTCCCTCCTCGGTCCCCACCTCTGTGATCTGCACCATGGGATGGAAAAGCTGGGACTCGTGAAGTGACGTGGATTAGGGGAGCACTGATGGGAAAAAAAAAAAAAAAGAAACTGGCCACCGAGGTCTGTCGGTCACAGCACATTTCTGGCTCTCCTGAGCGCATGCAATGGGCCAGAAACGCTGGGCCAAGGACGGGCCCTTTTCCCAGCGGGCTGGCAGGGGTGCTGTAGGTGAGCAGTTAAGCCCTAAGGACGATGCTGGTGGCACTTGGCTGAAGTCCGCTGGCTGTCCCGGTGCGGACACCCCGAGCCATGGCGCTGCTGTGGGTAGGGCTGTGCCGGCGGGGATGGCTCTGGCAATCAACGGGCCTGATCCGGGGAATGTCGTTAGGGTTTCTCTTCTGCCGCAGAGAGACGAACAGCCCGATTCTGGACTTCATTACCGAGAGCCTGAAATTGTTTCACGTGAACAAAAGGATCGGCCGGGACATTAATCTCCTGCACCTGTTTAGCTTTGTTCCAACCCCGCTCTGCCCGCCTGGCGTCAGCAGGAGTGACGGCACAGGTGAGGAGAAGCCAGCAGCAGTGGAGGAATTAACCGTGCTCTTACCCAGCTGAGCACCGTGCTGGGTGGGTTTGAGCTCCCAAGTTGTCCCAGGGGAGCCTGGATGCCTCCCGTGCACACCGAGCCCATGGCCCCATCCTGCTGCAGAGGAGAGGGCCGGGCTGGCTGTGTCCCCAGGGACCCTCAGCAGGGGGTGGCCTGTCCCAGCCCCAGCTGCACCCAAGTTTCCCTTCCAAAGAGGAACTTTTTCCTCCCTCTCCAATATAATTACACTCAAAGAGCTTAAAAAAACCCAAGCCAACCGCTTGTCCCCTTCGTGCCAGTGGATGTTAATAACCCCAGGCCTACTCTCATCCTCTGGGCTATCACCAGCTGTAATACCTCCAGAAATTGCTCAGGTAGCTTTAATTATGCTCGTGCCTTTTCTTTCAGCCCTTGTTATCTCCCGAGTTCCTCCGGGCTGGGAGCAGGGGCACGGCACTGAAGTCGCTTCTCTAAAGCGCCTTTGTTTTCCCTGTGCAGGTATTAAGTCGGTGGCACAGCAGTCCCCGGGCGCGCTGGGTTCGCTTTCCTGCCCTTGCCAAACGCAGACCTCGGGCACGGAGCGAGCCCGGTGCGGGCAGCCCGAGCCTTGGACCCGCAGGAATGTGCGTGAACAGAGCCAGATTGTTCCTGCACGAGAAGAAGGGAAGAGGGAGAAGGAGAGAAAGGGAAAAGCGGAGTGGGGAGAGGAGGAAGAGCTGGAGGAAAGAAAAAAATCCCCGTCTGTGCATGGAGGAGTTTCTCTGCAGATATTTGCAGGACGGTGTGGCTAAGAGAACATGCTGCTTAGAGAAGTAATAAAGAGTCCTCCCTCCCACAGTTGCCTGTAAGAGCATGGTCGGTGCAGTAAGCCTTGGCCTATTCACATACACGGTAGCAATGAAATTACAGTTGCTGAAGCCTCCCAGGGAGTCGCACTGCACTAGGTACCAGGGAACTGTGCTGAGCACTGGAGTGAACAGGAATCAGCTGGAGGTGTAGGGAAAATAAAACAATATCCCCTGGGTCTGTCATTGGTGGGTGTTGGGGAGAGTGTCTTGTTGGCTTTATTAAAAAAAAATGAAAAGAAGAAAAAAGAGAGAAAGAAACAGATGTAAAGGGCGTCTCTGACACCATATCTGCTAAAATATCACATGCAGCACTAAGCTGAGAAATAGTCTGTCATCACACTCCCGTACTTAAAATCTACTCAAGCCATAAGCTCTTCAGGGCAGGAATCTGTTATCTATTTGGTGCTGCTTCCTGAGCGTAAGGCGTCCCGATTATGGAGCGTCTCACATGTAGGAGAAATTGTAACGGGAGCAATGGTGATGTCCTCGCGGAGCAGCAGAGCGGGCAGCGCGGCTTTCACTTGTGCCCGGTGCTAGTGAGAGCAGGGTGGGTGACCGCACCGCGGCGCAGCCCTTGGCTGCAGATTTCCCCCTGCAGAGCAGTGGCCTTCCCTCACCTGATACTTGGCAGTCACACAGCTTGTTATTCTCACAAGGCTCAGTAAAACTGAAATAGCCTTTTCTGTTTTACAGGGAGCCACAACACTACTGAGTCCGAGGAGCCACGGGACACGCGCCAAGCCCTCTGGAAGGTGGAGAGACCCCGGCCACGGAGGGGAGAAAACCCACCTGACTCAGC
Source organism: Oxyura jamaicensis (assembly GCF_011077185.1). Classification (NCBI taxonomy): domain Eukaryota; kingdom Metazoa; phylum Chordata; class Aves; order Anseriformes; family Anatidae; genus Oxyura; species Oxyura jamaicensis. The sequence continues at coordinate 11,239,038 of NC_048910.1, read as the reverse complement.
TCCAGTCCCTGTTTTCCCCCCTTTATAACCAGAGGGATAAGGAATGGGCACAAACCCTGGAGATAACCACCTGAGACTCTGCTGCCCTTTAACCAGGCTCGTTCCACCCCTGCAGCATCGCAGGTTGGTCCCTGCCTGGGGTGGGCGCAGGGTGAACCCGAGGACTCATGCTGGTTTGTAGTTGTTTTCTGTTGTCAGATATCTCCAATCTATACTGTATTTACTTCTTTTTTCCACCAGAGAACAGGCGAATTATGTGTTTGGGCAGTGCTGTGAGAGGGCTGAGGGAGTTGCTGCGTTGCGGGTTGGGTGGCGAGGGGGGACCTGACCGGCACTAGCCCGGGGCTGTCATAAAAGAAACTGAAACGGGAGTGTTAATGCTTTAGCCAAATTATGGAAAAATAGTCTAATTGTTTGAAAAGAAACGGTGAAATTAACCTGTCTGGGAGCATCTGGGAGCGTGCTGCAGCACTTGGGAGGCTCGGGAACAAGCACAAGGCTGGAAGGGTGCTTGGGAGCACCGTGGGGGTGTGTGGGGAGGCAGAACCACGGGGTGACTGCAGCCGGGGAGGGTCCTGCTGGCCTCCCGCCCAGCCCCGCTCAAACACAACCAACAACACCAGGTTGCTCAGGGCACGTCTAGTTGAGGTCTGAAAGTCTCCAAGGACTGAGACCTCTCCAGGTCCCTGTTCCAGTGTTTGACCACCCCGATGGTGACAAGAATTATTCCTAATGTCTCGTGTCCCCACGCATGACCACCACCTCTTGTCCCCTCCAAGAGCAGCCTGCCCCTTTCTTCTCCGTACCCTCAGATGAGCCAGCTGAAGGCAGCAGTAAGATTTGACCCCTTCCTTTCTCAGGCTGATCAAACCTCCTCCTCTCAGCTTGTCCTCAGCTCTCCACCAGCTTGGTGGCTCCTGCTGGACTCAAGCCATAGCACCCATGTCGTCTTCTGAGGGGGGAAAACTGGTCGTGGTACTGCAGATGTGGTCTTGTACATGGTGAACGTGCTTGGGTGGGCTCCCCTTAGCCTCATGGCACTGGTCCTTTCAGAGGTAAAATGCTTGATAGCATTGAATCAATGCTGTCAAGTGTTTGGTTCTGGTTCTCTGGTCTTGTCCCACTCCTGGGGCCTTCAGGACGTGTCTTCAGCCAGCGTGGTCCTGTGCTGACACGAGTCAGATCAACTCCACTGGAGCCAAAAGCGCCCAGAACAACTACCTGCTGGGAATTATGAATAAATGCAAATAGTGTTTGTTTGATTTACTTTTCAGGCCTGGCCAGGAAACCTTCAAGTACAGCACTTTCCCTTCTAAGCAGGTAAGTGCTTTTTGAAAACATACACGGGAATGTCTGTGCTCCTCTGTTTATGGCTATAAATCTTCCTGTGCCTGAGCTCCTAAACAGGGATTCACGTGGTAACTCCGTGACATTCACAAATGTGAGCAGCTGATGGATGGAGCGGCCTCGGCACATCCTGGGCTGCCTGGTCTGAACGGGAACGGGCAGAGAAACGTTGGGAGGAGAAGGGTCTGGAGGGGACTTGGCCAAGCAGGGGCTGCTGAGGTCCCAGTGGGGCTGGAGGGGCTGTGCCCCCGCTGCTGTGCATGGGAGTGGGGGTCTTGGTTCAGGGGGACCTGTTCCAGCTGGGGAATGTGGTCTGAACGGGAACATAAGGGCAGTATGAGACAAAATGGTGAATGATCAGATCAGCTGAGATTTGGCTTAAATATTTTGGTTTTCAATTTTGTAATACAAATGCTTTTTTTTTCTTTCTTTTTTTTTTTTTTAATATTCAAATTCACATTTTCAACATTTTTCCGCGAAAGGCAGAAACTTTTTCGGGGGGGAGGACGTGTAATCTAACCTCCAGTTTTCTGTCCCAGACCAGTTCTGACCAGCCACACCAACAATGTAATCACCATTTCCCTCCCCCCCCCTCCTTAGCAAACAGCAGGCCAAGTATCATTTAAAGAAGAAAAAAAAAAAAATCACCAATAATAATAATAAAAAAAGAGCAGCCTTTTGCCGTAGATGGCCGGTGTATTTTTCCTTTGGAAGTTGGCCACCCCAAGCACACACAGGGCTCTGTGTGAGCCTCCCTCACCCTCCAAGAAACAGCAGAAGAGAAAAACTCGCTGTGCCTTGGATGGCTTCCTTACGGGGGGAGGTGGGCTGCCGGGGAGGGGGCCGAGCGCGAGGCGACGGCTTGAAGCGAGTTCCTTTTTCTATTTTATTTAGATTAGGTTCTGCTCAGCGGGGTGATTTCTTAATTAGAGCAGCCCGGTCTCGCAGGCCTGTCGCTCCAGACCCCTGCTCTGCCTTCTTAAGTTTCACGAGGGAAGTTGTCGTGCCTTATTTCCTGAGCTCTAATATTCGAGCAGTGTGCGGTGATTTCAATGGGAGGAAAGGACATGTAATTTAATCATCTTTATTAGATTTTGGGTGAGGGAGGGGGCAAAGCAGTGGGAACCATGTCCTCTGCTTGTCTCTTGACTTTCTCTTCTGCTTCCAGTGGCCAGGGATGAGATTTCAAGGGCGAGGAGAGGAAGCAGGAAAGCAAAGGCCCTGAAAGTAGAGATCCACGCACTGAAGGGCTTTTTGTCCTCGGGTTAAGGAGTTCTGCAAGCAGCAGCTGTCATCTGTGTCTCAGGCAAAGCCATGCCCCTGCACGGCTTCATTAAGGGTTTATTAACGACTGCCTGTGATTAAAAATTCAGTTTTTTAATCCCGATGATTCCAGGAAAGGGAATGCCGTCCATCCAACGCGTGTTCCTGGAGCGGGGTGAGAGAGGCTGATGGAGCCAGTTTGGGCAGAGCAAGCAGGGAAGCAAAATGCAGAAGTCTGCAAATTTCACGTGTTTTCAGGAGCCTGCCTGAAGGCAACGTGCTCCCGGATCAGTGCCGCCTCCCAGGCACGGCTGCTGCTCAGATCCCAGTCATGAGGAGATGAGAGCACTGAGAGCATCCCCCTCCAGGCCCAAAGGGGGAAGGCTCAGAAGATGAAGAGAAGAATTGGGGATTTTTTTTTGGAAGTAGAGCTGCCTGCGCAGCACCACTGTGAGGTGGTGGCTCAGCCACACGTAGGCACCGCTCGGCAAACCTTTGCTCCGTGTGAATCGATGCGATGCCAGCGGAGCTGGGATGTTCTGCCTTCGAGATCTGAGCCTTCTGTGTGGTGTGCAGTCAGCTGTGACTCTGTGGCTCTAAAGATATTAAGCAGCGCTCAGTGGGGCACGTCTACATTTAATTCAAATGAAATCAGACTGGATTTTTTAATAAATCCATTTTATGGCTAGAACAATAGAGAAAGAAGCAAATATTTGTTACCTGGAGACACCGTATTCTCTCCCTCTCACCACATGGGCTTGAGTTATTATTTTTCTAGCTGGCCCCGTGAAAGGCTCCTGTGGAGGATGGGAGAGGTTTATAACCCAGTAATAGGCTTCTCACCTCAAAGTGGTTCCAGTCGCTCTCCGCTGGGTTGGGGTGTGATGGTTTCCATTATGCGCCTTCAGCCAACGGGTGCAGGGTGCTGTGGGCCAAGCGGGGCGGTGCTGAGCCCTGGGGGAGCCGAAGCACAGGTTGCTGCTCACACCCTCCTGGTAGGGGTGATGGCTGGGGAGAAAAACATCTCCTGCCTTGCCTGAGTTTGGCAGTTACTTTAAATAAATGCTCTTTTTATTTTTTATTTTATTCCTGGTGGATCAATTTGCACTCGAAGAAATAACTGCATGACTGCAGCCGTGACCATAGTGGGATGAGATGTTTGAAGTGTTGCATTTAATGGCTTGCTTAATGGCTTGCCTGAGAACTGCAGTGCTGTGCCAGGGCCAGCTCGCAGGCTTCAGCAGCTGCTTTTCAGCGCTTGCTGCAGCTCCCCACATCCAGCTCTGCAGCTCAGCTGCGTCCGTGCGCGGCAGCGCTGCGTTGGAGGCACCTTGCTCGCCTGTCCTGCTGCCGAGGGGAGGAAAAACAATTAGCTGGGGAGTTTCCTCTCCGAGCACAGCGATGTGAGGCAGCAAACCACCCGAGTGACACCTGTGGCACGGGGGGACCGCAGCACCGGGACCCGGCTCCGCAGCGAGCAGCAGCAGAAGAGGGAGGTTGTGATGGGGATGTGCCGGGAGAGAACCCTGCCAGGTCTGGGGAGAGCGCTCGGGGCCGTGGGGAAAGCCTTGTGTAAACGCCGAGCGGGGATGTGCTTGTCCCCAGGACACATCCACGGAGCCCCGCAGAACAGGGATGCTTTCGTACAAGGTGTTGCCTGAAAAGCCCACGACGCCGTTCCTGGGCAGATGGGCTGTGAAAGTGGCTGCAGGTGCCAGGGAAAACTTCTGCGAGTATGTGCTACCTGCGTGTCTGTGTCACGGAGGGACCAAAAAAAACCGGCGCTGCTGGCAAAATAAATCGCTTCAGTTCTGAGCGGTGTTTTGAGGGGAAGCTGCAGCCGCTTGGAGCTGGGTTTCTGGAAAGCAGCTTGCCTTGCGAGAGACGGAGCAAGAAATCGCAAATTAAAACCAGAAAGCCCCTTTTCCCTCCATCTCTTGATGTCTTGATTCGAGGTATGCATAATTGCAATCATTATTTTTAAGGGCAGCCCCCTGCGCCCCCCAGGGTCTATGTCATCCCCGCAGCCACCCCCGGACTCGGGGCTGCAGGAATGATGCTGGAGCCAAAACCCCATCTGCTGGGGGGCGGGGGGCAGCGGCCGCCCCTCCCTGCCCGAGCTGCAGGGGTAGGAAAGGAAGACGAGGGAGCGATGAAGGTCACCTTCCGCTGCCCCGGGACGGTAACGAACCCCACGCAAAGGCCCAGGTCGAGCTCTCCAGAGTCATTATCGCAACAGGCTGCGAAAGGTTAGGGAGGAAGGAGCTTTTCGGAAGTCTTTGCCCACTAATTGATTGCGAAGAGCGGAAGGAAGGATGTATCAAAAAAAAAAAAAACAGAAAAAGCCCCATGCCGTTTGGAGCCCCCCTCCTCCCCTGCCCGAAGCGCGCGCTGCGAGGAGGCAGCAGGTTGTAGTTTCGACTGTAACGGAGCAGAAGGGAAATCAGATTCAACAGGAGCTGGGTCTCCTTTCAGCCTAATGGCAGATCTGGAAAATGTTTTCCAGCATCATTAGGAAGGATGAAAAGCATTAAGGGCTGGCTCGTGCCCTGTCCCTGCCTGGCGAGGGGTGCGGGATGGATGGCTGCTCTCGCTCGCTTCTGCCCTGCCTGCTGCGGGCAGCTCGTGGTGCACAGCGTGGCACGCTGCCCGCTTGCCTCGGCCACCAGCACCCACGCCAGCATCCCTGGAAATGCACCAGTCCCCCGGGGCCACGCATGCCCTGGGGGCAACAGCTAGCCCATCACGAGCAGCTGCCATGTCTGACATAAGGCACGGGATGTGGGCTGCTCTGGGCGAATGATACAGCCCTTTTTGGGGACTAAAGTGCCGTTTGGGAAAACCAAAGTCCGAGGTGCTCAAGTATAGGCTGCATTGCATGGACCAGGAAGAGGCTGGAGGTGCGGAGGTGTCTCCTTCTGGTTGAGTCTCAGAGGGGCTCCTCAGCTGCCTACAGCAGAGGGGACTGTTGGAGAAGGAAGTCCTCAAGATGTTTGTGGCTTTATGGCCTGAGGTGAGACAGTGCCCAGAAATGAAAGGCAGCTACAGAATTTGCCTCCTCCCATGACTGGATGAAACCAGAGCACTTTAAGATGACACAGCGCAAGAATTAATCCGCTCAAGTGGCACCGAAGTATTGTCTAAGCATGATGAGTATCTCCTGGAACAACATTGTGCTCATATCTACACCGAGCAGTCTAATTTCGTATTTCCTAATCAAGTCTTTGCCAGGAAAACAGACAATTCATGCCACCCTTTAACCTCTACCTCTCCTTAACCTTTCAGTCTGGCTTCGAGACCTAGGAGAAAATGCAGTGGGAGTGATGAGCTACTCTTCTGGGGAAAGACTTCTTGGCCAACGTTGAGTGAATCCTTGTGCAACATCATTGTTATATTGGTAAGGAAAAAAAAAAAAAAAAAAAAAAAGGCATTTTTAGAGCTGATGGGATTTGCCCAAATCACCTGGATAAAATTGGGAACACTCCCTGACCGATCAGGAACAGACTGAGACTGGAAACCAGTTGCCTCGATGCCTTGCTCTAACCACTAGACGACCCACCCTGTATGAGCAAACGGAATAAAATTTGAAAGAAAACAAAAATCTGCCTTGAAAAATGTGTTCCGCATAGAACCAGAATGTTCAGAGGAGAAAAAAGGATGCAGTCCAAAGTTTTACTTCCAGGCAAACATTTCAAAATGGACTTATAATGTACCCTTTCATTTAGATTTTATATGAAGGTTTTACTTGAACTTGTAATGAAGATGGAAAAATCCGAGGTTACCATGGCTACTGGCACTTTGCCTAATACACTCAAATCTTTTTCCCCTAATAATATAGATTTCAGAACCCCCCCTGTAAAAAGGGAAGAGTTAAATACCCCGTAAACAACTGTAGGATGAAGAGTATTATTCCATGTAAACCAGGTTCCGAACATCACGGCATGGTAATTATGTTCTTTATTTATTTGTTTATTTTTTCTGCTTTTCCTCCTCACCAATCAGGTTCTCCTGCTAATAACTGGGAAAAAGGAGTAAGAAAATTGGGTGGTGGTGAGCAAAGCGCTTGGTGCCCCTTCTGGGACGTTCTCCTGTTGTTTAGAAATGCATCGGACTCGTTGGGTAGGAAGCAACCTGGTTACTTCGGATGCTCTGGCAGCCTGCAGCTCCATCCCAGCCCTGCTGGACCCTCTTGGGCAGGCGTTTCGGCTGTGCTGGGTTGTGCCAAAGAAATGTAAGATAGCTCAGGGGCACACCACTCTGCAGCAGTTGCTGCGGGTGTTCATGGTACGTATTTGCCCTAAATCTAGGAACAGGCCTGAGGTCTTGCTCGCTTAGCATGTATGGTTTTATGGCCAGCATCTTGGAAGCCCGTGGTGCTCAGAGATGAGCTACTCCCAGCCCTGATGCCCACCTTGGGTGTTGCCAGGAGAAAGGAGCTGGGAAGGGGTGGAAGAGGCGGCTGGTAGCCATCTGCTCCCAGCTGTTTGCAGCTCTCTGGTCGCGCCGGGAGGCTCACTCTCATCTTCATCTTCATCTTCTTCCTCATCTCCCTTCAGGGGCAGGTTCTTCTTCCACAGGAACCACGGCTCTGGCTGTTCCCTTGCCCTCTGCAGGGCTGCCGCCTCCTCTGCCTGATGAATTCAGCCGAGGCTCTGGCTCCAGCTCAGAGTTTGTAGCTTTTGTCCTTGCGATTCCCCCAGATCTCAGCGGGAGCTGATTTGGCATCGAATGAAAGAGTTTGGGCTTTGAGCTCCTCTCACAGGAGCCTGAGCAGGCTGAAGTTTTGGGGATGGATGGGCAGAGCGAGTGCACGCCAAAAACACTAGGGCTGGTCAACAAATGATCGTGACGTTCACGTGCGTTGGAGGCAGCACAAAGTCCGATGACAAGAGATAAAACCCCGCGGAGCTGCCCTGGTCCTGGCTGTGCCGGCCGGGTGGAGGAAGTGCTGACGCTCCTGCTCTCCTCAGGCTTTCGGGAGATCCTTTTAATGCAACGGCTCCTTGGCTTTTAAAAGTGGTGGCTGTCCGCCAGCCCGATTTATTTTAAACATGTGTTTCTGATTTGAAAATGTCCAGATCTTGAAATCTTTAATCTTCTCACACCTAGGGATTTTTTTGTTTTGTTTTGTTTTTGCAAAAAGCTGAACCACGTGCACAGGATGATGGTTAAAAAGCAACACAGACTGCTTAAAAAAAAAAAAAAAGGAAGGGAAAGAGAAACAGTAAAAAAATAAAAAATAAAAGATCCAGCTGGCATTCTTCTATTATCAAAGCAAGGCTCAGCATGGAGATTCACATATGCCAACAAAGAGGGCTTTCGTTTGTCTCACTGCGGTAATTGCTGAATCCTGATGAATCTCCCTGAACTTTGAGCTGGAAAAGGTCCTGAGATCCCTCCCAGAAGACAAAAAAAGACAGAGTATTTGTCAGGCTGAAGCAGGTTGTCTTCCCATAGACTTAAACCCAACGCTGTTTTCTGGTGTAGAGCTAGAAGAATTGGGTCCCATCGCTTGGCAGGGTGGGCAGCCTGTCCTCCTGGCCCCGGCACGGGGACGGTCGCTCCATCTCCTCTGGGACGGGAAGGGCTCGGGAATGAAGCTCCAGGAGGACTTCAGAGGAGGTTCATCCTTCCTCCCCTCCTGGTGCAGAGGAGCAGCTCGGGATGAGCCCCGCTCTGTGCCCGGGGAGTCCCCAGGACGTTCAGCATTAGCACCGGGTGATGGAAATCGAGGCTGACAGATTTAAAATGTGCAAGGGGAAAAAGTTTTTTACAGCAACCTGCAATTAAGGTTCGGCTCAAAGGGGCTATATACACAACCAGGCCAGCGTCTAACCATAGACACTTGCTGCAGAGAGATGTTTTTTTCCAGGCGTGTGGCTTATTTAAGATATAAACAAGCGATTAAACTTTTAGCTCTGCAGAAATGCTCATCACTTGCCAAACTGCTGTGGGAGTGCTACCGCTGCCTTCGGCAGGACCAGAGGTAGCAACGTGAGTTGAGTGAGCGCCTTTGTGGCTCCCTCGGGCTGGATTTTTGTGCGCTGCTCCTGACGCTGCTGGAGCCTCCGGTGCAAAGGGCTGGGCAGAGCAGAGGTTAATGCAAAGCACGTCTGGTAGATGGTGTCAGCCGCCTTCTGCTCACCGCGCCACCACCCAGAAGCATCCCCTGGGGCAGGCACTGCCGATGGTCCGTGCAGAGAGATGCGGAGGTGACAAGCATGAGGTGCTGATGTACCTTCGGAGGTGCAACTCTGCAGCCCGGGTTAATGCAACATCTTCCCATGTACCTCCCAGGGATGGTGTGCCAGCAGAACTGGGGGTGGGGGGATGTCCCCAGTCCTCCCAGTATACACGGGTGGGTTGGGGCTGGTCCCCTGCCTGCACATGGGAGAGAACCTCGGCCTCCCTCCCATCTCCTCGGAGCAGAGGGGCTCCAAGTGCCTCCCCGTGCGCTAAGAGTTAAGGGGTCTGCGCGGCTCTGAAGATAAGAAACAGATGATAAAGGTTAGGGCAGGGATCGCGTTTCCATTATGCAGCCTGTAAATGCAAACTAATTAGAATGCAGCCTCGTTTCTGAGAAAATGCAAAGAAAGAAAAAGGAAAAAAAAGAAAGAGAGAAAGTAAAAAAAAAAAAAAGGCAGCCCTTTCCTCCCCAGGAAAGAAGCCGTGTGAGCACTGAAGGCCTGAGAACAGGGGATAGCTCAGCTCTGATGCTTGGCTTTGCTTACAGCTGGAAAAACTCACATCAGTCAAGGTGCACGTGCACGTGCAAGGCTGCACAGCGCTCTGCTCCGACTGCTGGGAGGTGGCCGAGGAGGTGCTGGGATGTCCTGGCCCTCTCCTGGGTCGAGCATTTTGGTGTTTGCCCGCCGCAGGGGGAGGGAGCTGATTCCCTCTGGGTTGGAGCTGGGACTTGGTTGTGTTGGTCTGATGCTCAGCTGCAGGAGGACAGGAATTAAAGCCAGCCCGGTGGGTTTTGGTACTTTAGGAGCTTCCTGAGACAAGATTTTAGAGCACCAACTGAAGGACGTCAGCACAACTTCAGCGGAGTCTTTGCCATTTAAGAAGTAAGCACCAAAGTGCAGGCTTAAAGCGAGGCATCTCTGCAGTGACCACCATACCTGCTGGGCTCAGCCTTCCCGAGGCAGGAGTGGAGCATGCCCCTAAACATTTCACTGATCTGGTGCTTAGGGGTTTTTGGCAAAAATAGTCGAAATGGCAGTTATTTCTGGGCCTGGAACGCCACCTATCCTTAACCATTTCCCAGGACAGCAGCCCGAGCTCCTGTCTGGTGACCTAGAGACACACTGCAGGTTCCCCCCAGACCAGCTGGATGCGGATGTATGTTTAATATTGAGTTTGATATTTCTTTTTTTGTTTTCTTTTCAACTTTATTTTTTTTTTTCTCCTCAGCAGTTCATTAGCATCTTCCCTTTGCTCGCTTTTTTTCCCTCCTTGCTTTCTTCTGGAACCTAGAAGTATTTCACTGCGGCTTGCCAAATGATTTCTATCTCAGTGAAAAAGAACTTGCTATTTCCTGAAAACCTACCACTGTTTTTTCTCCCTTTCTCTCTCTCTCTCTCTCTCCCTTTATAATACGTTCTGAGCATTGAAACAAATCCAGGTAACTTGATAAGAAGTTAATGAAAACAAATGAATTCTGTTTCGCAAAGGTGCACTGGGGAGAAGGGCGGCAGTGTTTGGCAGAGGGGGAATTGTCGCTGGTGAAAAGAGGTTTCAGGGGACAGCTGGCTTCAAAATCCTCCCATGCCAAATTCTGCAGGGGAGAAATTGCAAAAGAGAAGTCTCTCCAGATTTCCTTTTTTTTTTCTGTTGTTGTTGTTATTCCAGACGTTGTTGGTGACACGACGTGGTTCAACCACTACCATAGGATTTGATTTCGGTGTTTCGCTCTGGGGAGGTTTCACAGGGCTGCGTTTGCCAGCTCCAAAGAAGCCCAGGTCCCATCCTCAGCCCACCCACGGCCCCCACCTGCCCACCCCACCACCGCCCAGCACCCCTGGCACCCCGATACATGCTCGAGGTGTTTGCCACGAGTCCCAGAGCCTCTGTCTGGCAGAGATTTGTGGCCCCTGCTGTGAGCAGCAGCACGCTGCCCGGCTCTGCCGCTGTCCTGGGAGCGGGTGAAGTGGTCCAGCAAAAGCCGGGCGATGCAGCATCCCCGCCGAGCCCTGGATGTTGCTCTCAGGCCAAAGTATTTCCAGCGCTACGGAGATTTTGCTGTTTCAAGGGGTGTTTCGGTAAGATTTTGTGATTTTCTTTTCCATAGTGGTATTTTATGAACTGCACTGGAGCATACTGGGCAAAAAAGGGCGTTGTTTAATGAGCTGGTTCTTTTATTGGGCTGATCGTCAGCTGCATTTTACTCTTCAGCAGATGGGAAGCTTAGTTTTTAAGAAGTTTATTTCTTTATCGTGTGTTCATTTCCGAAGGCTTCACTGTACTTCTGGGTAGATTTCTGTTTGGTTTGGGACTTGGAGAAATGAGCCTTTGAACAGATCAGTTGTGGGATAAGGTACTCTGTTTGCGAGATGGTTTTCTGTGTTGCATAACTCACAAATACCATCCAGCATTTGAGAAAATGGATGATTTTTTTTTAATTCACTCCTTCCCTCCCTCTACTCCCCCATCCCCTATGTGATTTTTTATGGTCCATGATTGGAAGCAAAAGGCCTAAAAGAGAGAGGAAATCAAGCCCGTCAATAAATGCTAAAAATATTTAGTGTGGCAGCCTCTGTATTTTCTTTTTTGTGAAACACTGATTAATATTCAGTGGTTGAAGGTTAATACCCCATTCATTTTATTCCCTTTATATCCTCTGCACAGCAGTTGCTGCTCCAATTTCGACTTCTAATTCATGCAAATCTGGTTCCAATCAGGATATTAGTAACTCACTGCATAAGCAGGGGGGGAAGAAAAAAAAAAAAAGAAATCATACAATTATTCAACTTATCTTTTGGTACAAACACATACACACATCCGTGGACACCCCAAACCCACAAGGCTGCTGTAATGAAAGGGTGTTCATTTCCATCCTTCTTTAAAATACAGGGAGAACATCCACGTAGAAGGTTTTTGGCAGGCTTAACCAGAAGTTATTGTTTTGATACAGCTGTGAAAGTCTCCGGCCTGTGTTACAAAGGAGATGGATGATAATGGTAGCTCACGCTAAGCTTAAAATCCAAGCTTGAGTACAAGGACAGAAATGATCCATTGCCAGGTGAGGTTATCAAGCCCAGCTCAGTGCCTGAAAGATCTGTGTGCCCAAATAATACAGAAAAAAAAAGGACTTTAAAAAAAAATAAAGTGAGTTCAAGGCTGTTTCCATCAGCAAAGTGGCTGTTTCCCAGTCCAGGGATGCTGTCCCTGGATGCCTGTGCCTGGCTTTTCTGTCCCCTTCGGAGAGCGATGGGTTTCTGCGCCGTGCTGGCTCTGCTGAGGGCCCCAGCAAGGGGCTGGGGCTGGGTGTGGGACATGGACAGCTCAGCTCCTGCGGGACGGATCCTGCAGCGTGCTGCTCTCCATCATCTACCTGCGGGGTCTGGTGGCTTCCCCTGGGCTTTGTTGGGGGTCCCTGTGCACACTGAGGCCCCCGAGGGCCATGCTTTCAAGGAGAAGTTTGGGGCTCGCTCGCTGCGGGCTGGTGCACGGTGCCGCGGCACTTCCAGCGTCTGGTCAGAGCAGACGGGCCGCAGCAAAGGGCCTCCATAGAGTAAACTGCCTAAAGCCCAGCATATTTTTCTTGGAGGAGGCGCAGGGTTCAGCCTTCCCGACCAGGAATCCCAGGCGAGGCCGGCAGCCAGGCCGGGTATGTCCAAACCTGCTGCCCTGGAGGTGAGGATCGGGGTCGGTCGGATCCAGCACCCCTACGCCCTCGGGGACGGGGATGGCTTGGTGCTGGGTGATTTCTCCTGGGTTCAGGGGGCTGTGGTGTGTGCCAGGCGGGGCTGCCTGCGTGCCTGTCCTTGCACATGGGTGCTATGGCTCTGCTGCCCCTCCGTGCCATGCTGATGGGGAAAAGCCCTGGCTTGTGATGTCCCCTTGTGAACAGCAGCCTCGAACACTGCTCCAAAGCGAGGCAGGAGTGCAGTTGTGCAGGCCTCAGCCACAAAGCAGGAGAAGGTTGAGCTCCGAGCTCTGCTCTTTGCCCGTGTTTTATTGCACCTGGATGCATGGGGCAGCCCTCCAGGCCCCCTGGGAGCAGCTGTGCTCCCTCCCTCCGGAAGATGTTTCTCCTACGGCATCTTCCTCAAAGGAAAAAGCATTTTCTCCCTCCATGGATCACCGGTGACTTCAACTTTTAAAAATAAGCAAAGGCTTCAGCACAGCCCTGCACGCGATGTCTAGCCAAAATGCAAAACTTTACCACAGTGCACAAGTGGGCTGTGTTTTTCAGAGCAGGGAACAACGTTAGGGCCCTTTCATCACCTTTCTTTTGCACTTCTTTTAAAAATGATTTAAATTGGAGGCAATAGTATTGAACCTCTGACACTCAGACAAGACTCTCTGAATCACACCCTTATGCTCGCATCCATTTTCTATAACCACGGTGCTCGCAGTCCTTGCGGTTTGTTGTGTTTTTCATTTTTTTTCCCCCTAAGCATTTGTTCTTTTCACCGCGTTTGTGCCATCTCTGTGAGATTTCATTTGAATTTTTGCCTTGTTGTACGATGGAGTGCTGGTGAGCACCGGGCCTTCACTTCTCAGTCCTATTGCTGATGCATTCTAAAACCAGGCTTGCTTCCAGGGCTTTTTGAGCAGCAGCATTAAAAACATTGTGCTGAACCCTCTTCCCCTCCATCTACTGAGGAAAATGCACAGTGGAGGAAAGTCAAATTCCAGATTGCTCAGCAGAAAGGAAAAACCAGCTTGGAAGCCCCTCTGGAAAGGGGCCAGGCAGTAATCCCATGCTGTGTGGGTGAGAACGGCAGCATCTCCTTTGGACTTCGATGGAGCGAGAGCTGCTCGCACCCACTCGGGATCCAACCTCCTCCGTTTATAGCCCTGATTTTAAACCAGCGAAATGAAAATACTTGTGGGAAGCAAAAATAGCCGGCGCTGAAAACCTGTGTCTGCTGAGGGTGGAAATTGCTGGGAGTTCCTCCGTGGCTGCAGCCGACCATTATAACCGGTGTCATAAATAAGAGGCGGTTGCGCGGCGTGCCGCGGCCGGGCTCCCTGCAGCGGCGCTGAGCCCGCGCGCCCCAGCCGCAGCCCACGGGAGCGCAGCTGCTGCCCTCGGTGCCACGGCCTGGCTGCTCTGAGGATGCTGGTGAGAGGCTCTGCGAGAAACTGGCCTTTTTTTTTTGGGGGGGAAAAAAAAAAAAAAGCAGCATTCATTTTTCCCATGCATCAGCTTGGTGTGAGGTGTGATGGAGGAGTTTGATGGATGTTAAGATGATTTCTGCTCCCTGCTGGGGATGGAGAGCCCTGAGACGGTGGGGTGGGAGTGGGGTTACGTGGAGTCGCTGCGGTTACTCCATAAAAAAACAGAATTTATCCCTATTGGTACGTGAATGCCCCATGCAAACACGTGCAAACCCAAATTTTATATCAGTTGGCAAGATACGGTTAAACAATGTGACCTGGAGGCCTGAGTGAGCCTGAATGGCAGCCAGCAGAGGAGAGCTGCAGCGTGGAGCCAGCACAAGAAAGGAGCAGGAGCCCGGCCTTCGCCCTTTAATGTGTGGTGTTTGGCCGTGCCAGCAGCTGCACAGGTTGCAGGGGCTTTGCCTCTCCTGTGGCCCCTCAGCTGCTGGTGCCTCTGTACCGACTCCTTCATCTTCTGGTTCTTCCAGGGCTGGTTCTCCAAGGCCATGTGGAAACGCTTGCGCAGCCGTTCTAACCTTTGGGCTGCAGCAATTAGCCTCAGGCGGCATCTGAGCTGCAACATGTGGCCCCAGCCATTACTTTGCTCTAGCTGCATGTTCGGCCCTAATCTCTGTTTGATTTCAGGGTGAAACCGATTTGAGTTTCCCGAGGCTTCTCCAGTGAGCTGCGGGGTGCTGCCCCCTTCAATCCAGCCTGGTTCTCACATCCACGTGTGTTTCTGGAGGCAGGAAGGGGTCGGTGATCACCTGCTGAACCCACTCCTCCTGGTACCATCCCAGCACTGTGATGCTGCAGGGAAGGGAGAAAAGGTTTCATTATATTTGCTCCTTGCTGAAGTATCTCAGGGCTCATTTGGGAGCAAGGGGCATTCCCCGGGCACCTCGAGGCGAAGGTCTGCGTCCTGGTTGCTTGCTCCAAGGCGGGGGCGTTGTAAATTTACCACTTGTTGTTACAGATGTCTGCAGCTTTCCATGTCAGCTTTGCATTTGGTTTCCCTCTGCCCTAATTGAGACCAGAAATCCAATTAAACAATAATCCCATCCTTTTTGAAGTCCCTGGCCACAGCGTCACTTAATCGGAGACGGGAGATGTGCTGGTGATGGGACCGACTGGCAGCAGTGAACCCCTTCCTGGCTGCAGAGCACAAAATGCATTTTGAACATCCATCTATCACAATCCATGTCAGGAACTGTCGTGTGCTGCTCTTTGGTGTTCCCGTTAGGGACAGCAGATGTGCAAACAGGGGGCTGCAGCGTGCGCAGCCTCCTTGTGTTACTGATTAGGCATGGGAGCGTGCCCCGCGCGGGAGGGACGGCTGCTGCTTGAAGTGCCTCATATTTATTTGCACAGATGCGCTGGGTGAAGGGAGGCGGGCAGAGATGTGAGCAGGCTCCCCAGAAGAAGCACGTTTATAAGCAGCATTTCCTTGCTTCGGAGACCTTGGGCCAGCTATGAGGAGCCCCTGCTTAATATGGGCTTGGGAATTTTGCAGTCCCTGAGCCTGCAGTGCCCGTCTGAGGAGCTGGGCACAGCTCTGCGGCTCAGCACCATGCCCAGTGTTAATGCTGCTCTGTTAGATTAGGAGATCAGGCTCCTTAAAATAGAAAATTGCTTTCTGTGCAATCCATGTAACCTGTATAAATGTATTAAGAATATATACACCCATGCATATGCATGCACTCCTGGCTGTGTATGTGTTTTGCAGAGACTTTGTGGAGCCAGTTGAGATATGTTGTAGTACTTGGAGAATAAAGATGAAGATGATGCTCCTACACCAGGCTTAAGCATTGCAGGCTTGGGGATTTCTGCACCCGAGGGCCACCAGCAGTGACCGCTCAGAGCTGGGGGAGAGGCTTGTGCAAGCTCCCAGCCCAGCTCCCTGCTACAAAACCAAACCAGTCCAGACCCCTGCCCTTCGTTTGGGAGAGGCAGCTTGCAGACCCTTGCCTTGCAGATGAAAAAGTTTCTGGGGCTTGGTATCACTGATGGGCTCCGAGCACCCTGTACTGGGATTTTTCAGCTTGGAATTACAAGAGCTGTAAGCTTGTTGCTCGAGCAGCTCGGTTTGCTGCATCTCCTTTCTCCCCTTCTATCTAGCCATAGAAAAACAGGAAACTGCACCAAATTAGCTCGGCAGCTGAGCCTTCCGAAAGCCACAACATGGCAATTGTAGGCACCACTCGATTGCTTTTTTCCTACCCTGCAGCAGCTGAGCGTTAGGCCAGCAATTTGATTTGATGTCTCAGCCTGCTATTGTGGAAGAAAGCAAGAAGGGAAAAAAAATTAAGGGGAGAGATTTTAAGCTCAGGGCTTCTTCCTATGGCATTGTTTTTATCCTTTTCCCATCCTGGAAACAGAATCAGAAATAGCTCCAAAGCCTTTTTTTTCCTGCACGATTAAATTAAAGCTGAAAAGATGATGGAAACATCACTGTCCAGCTCTTGACAGTTTTGCACCTTGTTGGGCAGAGCAGGGTTGTTAAATTTGTGAATGTAACTTTTCTGGTGGGGCTGGGCTTCGGTCGCAGCTCTCTGTCCTCCAGGCTTCATATCTGCTAAATGCTTTCCTCCATTAACAAGTAAAGTACTTTGAGGTGGGTGTCATGTGGTTGTGCTTTTATCTAATAACAAAAACAGTCCACAAAACCTAACCTCAACTTGCTGCTCAGACTCCTCTCATCTTCAGCACCAAGATGTGCCCATTGAAAGGGCAGCTGTCCTCAGCTCAATTTAAAGCAATTTTGGTGAAGCTGGTAGGTCAATTAAGGTAACATAGTTTTAGCTTTTATTCTGGATTTTTTTTTCTTTCTCCTGAGTTTCCATGTTTTTCCCATCCTGCTGATTCCTTCAGCCTTGCTTTGAATCCCTGATTCTCAGCCGGCAAAATTCCCCTCACGCCCATGATGTGACCCCTTATTTGACTCGTTTGCCTTTGGCTGCTCTCCAACCACACCTTGCTCCCAGATGCCTCCGTCTGTGGATGCCTGAGACCGAAAACTTACCATGAGCATTGGTGATTTAATGATAACCTCAGTGTTTATCTGGGGGTATGTGTGCAGGAATCGCAGCCCGTGAAAGGACTGGGAGAAGCCTTGATGCGCGGTACGGACCGCGGTGAGCTGCTGGCTTTGTGCCCCCGCTGGGGACCCGCTGGCAGCAGGACGGGGACCCGAGCCGTGCCATGGACCTGCCTCCTCCTGCCGCTGCTGCCAGGTTCTCGTGCAGCTTTGGGCAAAACGGCTCACGCAAAGCGGAAGCCCTCAGGAGGACCGAATTCTTCCTCAGCCTTTCAATTAGCTTCTAATCCCTTCGCTCCCGTAAAATCTCAGCTGCAGGCTGCCCCTGTTTGTGTGCTTGCACCGGCCACGAAAGCCACCTCCCTGAGCATCTGTCTGTGCGGTTTGGGCTGAAACCTCTCCCTGTGCCAGCGGCCACACCTCTCCACAAAGAACATGTAATTGCAAACATTTTTTTTTTTTTTTTTCTTTTCCCTTTCGTCCCGTTTAGCGTAAAACAAGCAGACACCCGTCACCGTCCTCTGCCTCGGCGCTGGTGCAAACTTTTTCCACCTGGCCGAGCTGGGTGTCCAAAAAAACATAAATAAGTGGGAAAAGAAAAAGAAAAGGGGCGGGGGGAAAAGGCCGCCGGTGGGGCTATTTTTAAACCCATGACACAGAGGAGTGTGACACACTTGGTGTTCTCAGTGGGTGGGTGCAGCGTTATTTCATGTTATTCTTGTCGCAGGGCCCAGCATTACAAGCGGACGCGTTATGAGCAGCGCCTGATGACAGCGTGAGGCACGGCCACCGAAATGCCGCGAGGGGCCGGGGGCTGCGGCCCGGTGCTGGTGGGGCAGGGAAGGGCCACCGAGCCCCGTGAGGACGCAGGGGGCCTGAGGACGGCGTGCTGCACTGCCTCACTTGTACCTTTTTCACTTGGCTGGGGCTGGCGTAGCTGTATGGCCGTCTTTCCACGTCCTCTTCTCCGTCCGTGGGGCTGCCGGTGGCTGGGCGTGAGGGAAGGAGGCTCTGGGGATGGAGGCCGTGCGCGTGCGCGATGTCGAGAAGCGATGCCGAAGGTGGCCGAGGCTGATCCCGGCCAACGTCTGTACATGAACCTGTGGTTTTATAGCCCTATAAAAGGCAGCTGACAGCAGAGGTTCCGATTTTGGAGGCTCCAGCTGAGCTGGGAGGAGCCGGCCTCGTCTCCCGGCGCCGGAGCCGCGTCTGCTGGTGCTGAGCCTGGGCCGTGACGTGGGGGAGGCAGAGCCGGGCTGGGATTCCCGGCGTGCCGGGGGCAGGAGCCGGCCACTCACCCCAGCCATCGCCGCGGCCCTGCCAGCGCCAGGCCGCTGCTTTCCTGGCCGGCCTCTTGGAGACTGTGTGCAATGCTTGGAAGGCAGCGCAGCACCTTGCTCCACGGGCAGGCGCTTCTCCCCCCTTCCCCGGGCTCGCTGTTGGCAGTCGTGCTGCAGGTACGGCGCTTTGCAGGGCAGGATGAGGCCAGCAGGAGCCCGGGGCCAGCCAAGGTCCCGCGGCTCCGTTTGCCTGCAGCGCACGTACACCAGCGTGACGTTGGTTGCTGGTGGAAAGCAACAGAGCTCCGTGGGCTGCTCCACGGCTTCCTTCCCTCAACGTGGCCTCTCTCGCTCGCGGGTTTGCTTTCTCTTCCCTGCCCGCTTCTCGCCATATCCACTCAAGCATCTCATTTTTGTTAGGTACCTAAATACCTTTCTGGAGGCGGGCCAGGCGCCTTGGCTCAGCTCCCTCCTCGCACTTGCTGCTTTCTTGTGGACTGCTGACGCCATCCCTGGGGCCGAGCCCCCGGTGGGGCCGTGCCGGAGATGGGGCAGGGTGGGCATGGAGAAGGACTGCAGGGACAGGAGCAGCTGACCCATTTACTTGAAACCCTGCAGGTCTCAAATCGGGTCGGGGCAGAGCTGGGGGTGCATCTTCTTTTCCCGGTTTGACTTGGCACCATCGTGGAAAGTTTGCTCTCGTTGCACCTTGTGCTGGTGGGAAGTTGGGTGATGGACTCGGGAACTCTCCATCTGGACCAGACTCAGCCTGAGTTATGAGCTCAGAAGCCAGGGAGATGTCCTCCTCGTCCCAAGGCAAGGCTAAGGCACAAAGGACCAGCTATGGACTCAGGCAGAGGTGAATGAACCTTTTGAAGACGTTGATTTTCTGTTAAATCCTATCAGACACAGTTAAAAGGAGCAACTGACCCCTTGGAAATTTGGGAAAATTAGAGAGAATTTGTCCTGCGGCCCATTTCCACGTGGAAGAAGGGGAAGCTTGAGATAAAGTTTGGCAAGTGGGACGTGTGGCTCCATCGCATGGAGCTGGGCACCGCCTGGCTGAGGACCAGCAGCAGCAACAGGCAAGGCCTGCTGTGGTCCCTCCTGCTCAGAAATCCCCGTGGTGCTCCTGCGCCTTGGTCCCCCACCACGACCAAGGGATCCTGGCTCTTTTTTTATGGAGACTCCCCACCGAGGTAGACGCTAGTTAAAAGGTTACTACCCAGCTGTGAAATATGTAGACAGGGTAACAGCTAAATGGCGGGGTGACCTCATATCTCATATTTATTGACTAAATGTGGCTTGAACTAGTCACCACTAGTAAAACAAACCACAGCCCCGAGTACTGCAGGAATATTCCATGGCAGACAGGCTCCTGACTCCTTGTCACACTCTTTCACTTGATTTAAAAAAAAAAAAAAAAAAAAAGAAAAAGAAAAAGAAAAAAAGAAACCTTTTTACTAATCTCATTTCATTTACAACAGAGGTCCTGCAGAAACCCTTTCAGTGCAAGCTGACTTTTTCCAATGAGAAGAGCAGGGAAACTCTCTGGTTTTGCACTGGAAGAGAGGGACAGAACGAGCCCTGTGGATTCTGGTTTTGCCAGCATCCACCTCAAAAAAAAGCATGATCCAACGAGGACAGATGTGCCAGGCTGTAACAGGTAGAGCTGGGGCGGGCAGGTTTTTGTGACCTCCTATCTCACTCCTAATGCTGCTGGGATGGGAATTTAGCTGTGAAAAATCAAGAGGCTGTCTCAGGTTTTGTCTGCACGAAGATGTAGTATTAAGGCAAAGCCATACATTTCTTACTGCTGCAGCCAACCGATCTCATTCAGCATCAGATATTTTCCCGAGCATCTCCCTCCTGGCTTCCCCAGTCCCCAGGCTCATACCAAGTGACCCGTTTCTCCTCACTTTGCAACCCAAAATCCCGCGGGGTGTCGTAAGCCGTCTGCGCTGCGGTTATTAGCTCACGGCCGTCTGCGGGTGCCCCGCGGGGACCCTGGAAGCCCCGTGCCACAATAACAGGAGTCGCAGCTGGAAAAGCCGCAGCGCCTTGCAGGTGTTGCTATAACGTCCTGCCTGGGATTACCGGGCTGGTCAGAAATCATGAAGCACTGTTTCCCTTTGGAGATTTACATGCGCGGGAGGGGGATGCTGAGCATTGGGAAAAAGATGAACTTGGCACCAGGGGATGCAGATGTTACAACTGCAGGCCCCATCAAAACCGTGCTGTGGGAGGGCGATTACTTGGAGTTTATCAGTGATACACAGTGCTGATACGGCGACCGGTGAGAAGTCTTGGTCACGTCACCTGGGATCTTATGCTAATTGCTATTGTGGTTTGTTTTTCCGAGCTAATATGCAGATAGATAACAAGGGCCAGAGAGAAGAGAGGAAATGGCCTTTGTAATGCTCTGTGGAGATAACCATGCCTTCTCCTGGCTGGGGGCAAGTTTGGCAGCAGGGAACAGAAACATCTTCCCAAGGTGATGTGACACTTTCCAAGGTGACTGAGCTTTTTTTTTTTCTTTTTCCTTTTTTTTTTTTTTTTTTTTTAAGTAAAAAATGTCAGTCAAATGCTATCCATGATAGTATTTTGAGAGGGGAATAAATATTAAAAAGCCATTACAAATGTCCTGAAATAGCATAGTACTTTCACAGAATGCCATTAATGGTGGAGTTATTTGATTGTTACTTTTTAATCAGAAAAAAAATAGTTTTCTTGCTTGCTTGCCCTTTAGTGTTCTTTGATTTTGTTTAATTCCCTATGTCCTTGAGCAGGACACTGGTCAGATTTGTGTCAGCTACGTTTACTCAGCACGTGATGCACAGGGGTGGAAGATTTTGTTAGGACGTGTTTGTGCTCTTTAATTTCATCTGTGTTTCTTGCTGCCCCGATTCCTCAGCACCACACCACAGCACATTTGGGCTGGAGCAGCAGCTCATCCTCTGGCTCGGGGCTGAAGCCATCATGCTTCACGGTTTCCACCTGAGCCCATAAATCACGCTGGACTTGGATTAAAGCTTCGGTTAGATCCACTGGCAGTTTTGCTATTTTCACTGAACCTTGCAATGATTTGGACATGAGCTGAAGATTTATGTGTATTTGCAGAGCCCACGGTTCCAGGTCAGAGCTTGGGCTGGGGCATTACCAGGGAATCATTGCTTCCCCAGACGTCTTTGGTGGCCTCCTCTGAAGCAAGAGACATTGCTAGGAAAATGCATCCAGCGCTTATCTCCCTGCTGGGTCTCCTGAGAAGTGCGAGACGCGATAAAACAAGCCTGAAAATGCTGATATAAACATTGCTCAGGAAAATGTGCTCTGCCCTCGTTGTTCTTAACTAAAGTGATACTGGAGCCTGCACATAACAATGCCAGGATGAGCATATGGGCAGATCATGAGCAGAAAATTAAAAGTGTGGAGCACAGCACAGGTTTGCTTTTTTTTTTTTCCTTTTCTCATCTCTGTACATGCAGGCGGGAGTCATGGATGGCTGGGATCTCAGGGAAACCTCAGCTTGGTGTCCATGACACCAAGATAAATGGGCTGAGATGATTGCACCGTCCTGGTGTCCCCCCAGACTTCTGTCCCAGGGTAATCCCGGCCTCAGCAAAGCTGACTGGGCTGACCTGGTCCTTACGGCTGTTCCCTCTGGAGTGATGTGATGCACATCACCCTGTAACTGTAATTTTCCACAGCTTTCCTGTCTGTATTCACCCGGATGTTGCTGCCAGAGCTTGAACCACGGGGGAGACCCTGCGTCTCTTGTCCAGTGCCCACGTCCCACGTGTGCCAACCCGCGTACGCGCAGGCGTGCACGCTCCCACGCCGGCCGATCTCCAAATCTGCTCCGGAGGACTCAGAACCATAACAATATGGCAGTAAAAAATAATGAAATGCCATCATAAAAAAAGATGTGGGAAAGCAATTATTTATTTATACCTAGGGAACTAGGAATAATACACCTGCTTCATAGGGATGGCTGGCATAAAGCTGGCATTGCATAGTGGTACTTAATAATTTTTTACCACACTTTATAGGCTCTTTCCTGCAATTAATGCTAAATAAAATCAACATTTCTCCAACTTGCATTTCTGGCTCTCATTAACTCTGTTCTTGCCATTCACCATCTCTTTCCCTGTCAGTATCTTTGCTTCTTTCGTATTTTTCCTTTAAGTTTTCTTCACTTCTTCATGGCATCTTTATTATTACTTGTTCATCTCTTCTTTTTTTTTTTTTATTTTATTTTATTTTATTTTTTTTCCCATCTCCATCTCTGACACTCCTTGGCCTCACCTCTATATCTCTACTCAGAGCAAAATAACTTTTATTTATTCCCACCTCAAAAATAAAAGAAGACAGAAAATTTTGTCCAGTCCCCCACCCCTGCCTTATGATTTTTAGATCACAGTCTTCTGGCTTTATTTTCTATTATTTTAAACAATAAAATCCTATTTTTTCACACAGAAATGCATTTTGGATGAAATACTGTTCCTCTCTGGAAATCTCTTGCCCCCAAAATGCACGGATTTACTCCTAATGCCACTGAAATTGTTTAACGCGTTTAAAATTCGTTTAAGTAGATAAAGTGAGCTGGGAGAGTTATTAAAAGACAGGGTTTTCCTTGACAGTAGTAAAAGATTTGGGAACAGATCCTGAGCGGGCCTAACGACTGCAACCAGGTGAGAAAGTGGCCCGTGAGCCGGGAGAAAATCAGCGCTGAGACACCTCGAAGCCCCAGATAAAAGTCCCACAGGACACTCTGCTGATGCAGAGAGCCCTCCCGAGCCTTGTGGGGTTACATCGGGGTTTTTTAAGCAAGAGCATTCGCAAACAGGGCCCAGGATGGCTTTATGTGCCATCTAGTTCAGAGGTGCAAAGGGGGGAAAAAGGCCCCCACGGTACCAGCTGCTGATGAAATGGGGTGAAGTTTCTTAAGGAGGATTAAGCCACGAGGAAGAGGAGCTGTGCTGGTGGCCGAGCCCCATCTCTCCCTCTGAGCCTCCGCGCTCTGCTCTCCCGTTCCCCTCCAAACTGCAGATTAAGGGTCAAAAGGCCGGTGTCTGGGCCTCGGGATTTGTGTGGGTAACTGCAGGGAGGCCTGGCACTAGGCAATGAGCTCCACGTGGATCCCGCGGGATGATCTGTGGGCGGGTTGCTGGGGCTCAGCACAGAAGTGAGATGTGCCGGCGGCTCCCCAGCCAGCTCCTGCATCCTTACCTGGGGCTGGCTGCATTACCCAGCACACATCCCCAGCACCACCACAGGTACCTTGTCTCCCAGGGTGTCCCACTCTTCCTGGGTTTCCCATCCATGAGCAGAGGTCTGATGAAGAGGTGAAGAGCCCTGGGGTCAGCCCGCGCTGAGTTTTGGCAGGGTTGTGGAATTGCACGCAGCACCTCTGAGAAGGGCTGAATGTTTTTCCACAGTATTTCTGGCAGCAAAACAGTGCAGCCTCAACCCCTAGTTTGCTGAAGCACAGTCAGTTACACAGCTCGGTGTCACCAAATCTGGGCACTGCCAGAGATGCCAGCAGATCTCCCCACTGTCCTTTCCTCCTGGAGAAAAGAAGAAGGGAGGGCAAGGATGGAACCACGTGTGCTTGTTCAGCTCTATCCCTGAGAGGTGCTGTGGCACCTTCTGCCTGGCCCCATGGGTGCTGGGCAGAGTCCTGCCCCAGAAACTGTTTCCCCATGGGCCGTGGTCCTCACCGTGAGTCTGCTCATAAAATCCATGCCTCCACATGTCCATATCTGAGGTGGCAGCAGGCGGATTTTGTGCCTTTCTGGAATCTGATTAATCTCAACCTAGACATAATATTAATAATGTAATATTCCCCTGCATATAACATTTTCTCCTGCCTCCCACATAGCCTGAGTAAAGGGTTAGAGATTTGCCTCAAATAATATTATCTCGGTGTTTCTCTGCTCTGAGCTTTAACCTTTCCAGATTTTCCCGTTAAAACTCTTGGAGAGGAAAAATGAAACAAGGTCTCAGAAAATAGGAGCCTCTAGACATGTGAAGGTCAGCCCTTGGTTGGCGTGGGATGCCCCAGCACTGGATTTGGGATGTGGGTGATTGCAGTGACCTCTTTGAGGTTTGTCATTACTGAAAGTCCTCTTCCTTCTGTTCTTTAGGTTAAATCACCCGTGTGGCTCAGCCTGCCCTTGCTGCTGTCCCCTTGTCTGTCTAACCTGGGCGATGCTTTTCATTTGTCCTCACTGTCTTCGGGAAGTTTTTTTGGCTGTAGCTCCGATTTTTCAAGACCGAGCTAAACGCATGATTTTGGCATTGCTGTTTAGTGAGCGTCTCACTTGGACGCTGCTCGAGTTTCTACATCTTCAGAATAGGGCTGACACTAATTGCCCATTTGCAATGTATTTCCAGACGCGTGGCTGTAGAGTGCTATATGAAAAAACAGGCATTGTTATTATGAAACTTTCAGGAAAAAAAATATTAATAGATTCAAATAACTCCATGGCCATTAAAACAAACCTTATGTGGATGGAGGAGACCAGAGCTGAATAAACGTTGAGCAAACACAGCCTTTCAATATGAAACACACACTGGTTTTAATCAGTGGAGCCAAATAAGTTTTTCCAAGGTTTCTTTTCCCCTCATCTCCTTCTTTCAATATTATCAGTTGCAGAAGGGGAACATTGCCTGGCTCCTGCACTTAATGAGTATCATTTCTAAAAAACAACAACAAAATGCTCTGCTTGGGCTGGCCAGGTCTCAAGTTGCTTTCAGCTCTACTAGGATCTCAGCCAGCCTTTGTGAGTGTGTCGTCCTGAGTTTAAAGCACCTCTATTTTTCCATTGATTTTGGACAAAATTGGGTCAAAACCCCATCAGGCGGGAGGAGAGCGCTGTCGACCACCGCCTTGCATTCACTTCCTTTAGGGCCGCCACGAAGCCATTTTTCATTCTGCCTCACCAAAGTCTCTCCTGTGTTTGTTTGGGAGACAGAAATAGCTTTCTGCTAGGAGGATGATGAGGTTACACATCCTGAGCCGTCACGGTGAATCAACAGCCTGGAGCGGGGAGCTGCTGGGGCTGCCGGCTGCCTGCAAGGCGGGGAGTGGGAACGGTGCTCGGAGGGGACTGCAGCGTCCCTGGGGACATCTCGGGACTTTTCGGTGCCCTGGCTCCTCCATGAGGCTGACAGCTCGGCTGGGAGGAGGCCACCAGCCCTGCCATTCCCCTGCACGAGGCAGCATCCAACTGGGGAGGGACAGGAGGAAAAGGGAACTTCCCTTCTCACTTTATCTTGCTTTCCTCACACCAAATCCAAGCTCGTCTCTGGATGAGGAAGGCGGAGGCAGCATCTTGCCAGCTGCCAAGGAGGAAAGGCTGGAAGAAAATGGTGCAGCCATCTCCTTGCTAACGCACACCTGATTTTTAGTAAAAGCCATGATGTCTGCATACAAGTTGGTTTGTAGGTACTAAATTCAGCAACAAGGCTAACAGCTGCTGATCTCACAGGTCTTTTCCAACATAAATGCTTCTACGTTTCTCTGTCTTGCAATGAGGTACGTGGAGGAGGGCTTTTGGGTGACACATGGGTCAGGCTCATTCCTGCATGGGAAGCCCTGAGCCTACTTTCCCTGTCTGGAATAAATGAGCACCCTCCTGCTGATGCCATCAGGCCCTGTGAACATGAGCTAGGCGCAGACGTGCTCTTGGTAGCTGTAGCAGCATAAAGTTGTGTAATTCATTGGCAAAAGTGCCTGTGGGTCTTGTCCCCTGCTGGTGGGTTTAAGCCCAAATCAGTCATGGTATTTTTCCACCTCTTTCTTTGTAATTTCACCAGATTGTAGAGGTAATGTAGACACAATTCTACGTAAACATATTTTGTCCTCAGCTAAGCTCAGTGCATGGGGCTGCGTTTGTTGCTGGTGAAGACTGTGCACAGAGACGTGCAGTAACTTCTAAGCAGCTGCCAGCTTCTGGTGATGCCGAGCTCTCCGCTTCTCAGCTCAGCTGGCCAACGTATATGTGCTAAAACCGGTGATGTTGGGTTCAAATATAACCCAGCCTGAGGTTTGTAACAGTGGCACAGACATTCCCTGTCAACAAATACTCTCAAACAGTGACGACAGTGCCCTAAAGCAATTTCCTTCTGAAGCTGCTGGAGGTGACGCCTGACTCATAAAAGCTTGGAAGCCTCCAGATTCTTCGGCTGGGTGGGATGTCCTGCTGCTCCTCGGAGGGTCTTGGCTTGGGCAGGACTTTGTGTCCTGTCAACCCAGAGGATCAACGAGTGGGTGGTGGCTGAGCTAGGCTGAGCAAGAGAGACAAGGGAATAGCAGAGACCAGGAACTGAACCAATGACATAGCAGTGGGATGAGCTCTGGATTTTGCAAGAAAAGGCATATTCCTTTCCTCATCGTTTCTACTTTGATTTGATTTGATTTATTTTATTATTTTATTTTATTTTATTATTTTATTTTATTTTATTTTATTTTATATTTTATTTTAAATTTAAATTTAATTTTTACTTATTTTATTTTACTATTTAATTTTAATTTTATTTTATTGTATTTATTATTTTATTTTATTTTATTTTATTTTATTTTATTTTATTTTATTTTATTTTATTTTATTTTATTTTATTTTATTTTATTTTTTATTGCACTGCTGGACACACCAATGGAGGAACGCACGGTCCTATCACCGAGCAGAGCCCTGCAGGCTGCCAGCTCCCATCCCTGGTTTTCTAGCTGCATGGCACCGGGCAGATTCCCCGGGGGTGAGACAAGCACAGCGGTGCCCACGTGGCTGTGGGGCGGTTTAGGTTCTCGGGGGCTGTGCTGGAGCATGACTAACGGGTGAGCCACAGGGGAGCAAGAGAGGCAGTGCACCAGCGCTGAATAAAGCAGAGCCCCCTTGCCAAAAAACGCATCCTGAAGACAACAGGGGCGGTGAGGGGTGCTGTAACCCAACCCCATCCCCATTGCACCGCCTCTCCTCGAGGAGCTCCCCATGTTCTGGAACCACTGCGGACGACAGGCTCGCTTGTAGACATTTCTGAACGTGAAGCATCATCAACACGCCACCAGCGACCATCCCTTGAGGCAGGTGGCCACATCAGCCCACCTCTCCACGGATTTTTGTCACGGATCGAGTTATCACACGCCACGTCCAACGTGACTCCGGCGTTACTCACCGTGTTTACTCCTTCCAGCCCCCTCGCCGCTCCTGCCGCGCCGAACCAGTCGCGGCAGCTAACCGAAGCCGCCCCAGCGGGGTGGGATGGCCGCCTCATGCGCTGCATACGTTAGGTCATGGAAGTCCTCCCGAGGGGTGTAATTAGAGATCACCGCACCCTCCTTACACACGTTGGGCTTGACGAGGCTTGTCGGGCTGCGAGCCCCCAAGCGACACGAGGGAAAAGCACACAGGGAGTGTGCCCAGAGGGTCTGCGGGCGCCCACCGCCCGCTGCCCACCCCCTGCCCATGGGGCTTCGGAGCCCAGCGGTGCACAGCTCGGCCCCATTTACCTGCTGGATGCGTGTTGCAGCCAGCGTGGGCTTGGAGGCCACTTGTTGCACTCTGCTATGAAACACTAGTGGGGAAAAATATCCCTCTTTGCAGAATTAGTTTTGCCATCAATATTTGCTGCTAAAAATATCAGTCTCTACAAACTGAAAAAAAAAATACATATTTTTCCCATTGCTACAGCTTTCTCCCATTTTTCCAGTGGCATAAATAGAAAAGGGCTATTATTTTTTTAACCTTAGATTCATTTGTCTTTTGAAAAGACAAAAAAAAAAAGAAAAAGAAAAAGAAAAAGAAAGAGAAAGAGAAAAAGAAAGGAAAAGGAAAAGGAGAAGGAGAAGGAAAAGAAAAAGAAAACGAAAAAGAAAAAGAAAAAGAAAAAGAAAAAGAAAAAGAAAAAGGAGAAGGAGAAGGAGAAGGAAAAGAAAAAGAAAAAGAAAAAGAAAAAGAAAAAGAAAAGCCAAGAGGTAAATGTATCTGGCAGAACCTTCACTTACTAAAAAAACGTCAGATGACTTGGAAGGATATTTTCAAGAGAATATGAGAAAGTGTAAGATCAACTCTATTTGCAAAGGAATGGTCGCCTTTGGATGATAAGCGGCAGAAAGGAAACCAGTGTTCCTATTTAACACTGCTCCAAATGTGCAACTTATAGACTTCCAAACTTCCTGATGAATTCAGGCTTGTGGTGTTCCTCCTTCCTTCCCCCCCTCCTTTCTCCCCTCCTCTCTCTCTCTCTCTTTTTTTTTGCTTTGCATCTTCAAATGTGATTTGTCTTTCCCTTTTATTCTCATGCTTGATTCTCTGGTATCTGCTCCACACACTGGGCTGATTTACGGTGGCGTTACCTGTGCTTCTGGGTCAAACCTCTGAGAATCTCTCTGATCCTCCGGGCAAAATGCCCACAGCCTTTAGAAGGAGAGGAAGATGCCTCCAGCTCAGCTTAGGGAGGAAAACTCTGGTATTTGATTTTTTTTTTTAAGCTCTGCCCTTACAAAAATCTAAAATAAAACACAAGACGCATGAAGGTATGAAACAGAGCAGGATGTTAAATACGCGACCTACGTCAGCAAGGAGCTCGCTCTCAATAATCCTCCACCTGAGCTACCTGGGGGCAAGGAAGGAGGCTGCGGGGACGCGTCCCACGGGAGGCAGCCGTGGGTCCTGGCCTCAGGGCCGCTCAGCAGCACGCCAGAAGCAGGAGGGACACGTTAATGCCAAGAAAGTCCCCGTCTTTGCTCCGGCGGGTTTATTATCCTAATTGACTTACAGCGCTCGGTTCTAAATTAGCCTGCTTGGAAAGGTGATCAGCACCAGTAATTTTCCACTTTATGGCATACTTTATAATAAATAATTAAGGAAAATCATAAATAGCAGTAGTATTAGATCACTGGCACACATGAAGTAGTTTTAGTTGAAAATATGGTGTAGAAAAGAGGTTTTTTTTTTGGATGATGCATCCTTAGAAGCGTGTCTGTGTTACACTTTTGCCATAATTAAATTATTGCTTATAAGAACTTTTGCTTCGTCAAAAAGAGGAAAAAAAAAAAAAAACACAATTACAATAATTCCATTTCAGTGTTTTCCATAAGCTTGTAGCCAAGTTGGCCAATAACTAAGGCAAGGAGCAGGGAAAAAAAAAGAAAAAAGAAAAAAAAAAGTATGTATTGTATACTCACTTAAAACTTGGCTAGAAACGACCTTTTATTGTCTAATTTTTTTTTTCCATGCCCAACTTGGCTACTTGAGGCAAACTCATTGCCAAGTTTCTACAGTGTGTTATTTTCCTATGTGTTATGTGTTCAAAAACATTTTTGAAGCTGCCCTCCAAGCGTTGTACAAGGGTTTTGCATGGACAAGGCAGCGGAGGCTGCGTTTGGGCGCATTACTGGTGCAGATGCTGGTGCTTAAAAGCTAACTGTGTTTTGTTTGCCTTTTGATTCCCCCCCGCCTCCTGCTCCCTGTGTAGCCCAACACGGCAAGGTCTCCAAATGGGCTGTGCTCGCAGACGGAGCTGAAGACAGCCGTGTGATGGTAATGTAAACCTCCTCTGTCGGCCTGGAGAGGCACCAGGAAACAGCCCCAGGAATGCTTTTTGCAGCGCGGGGCCACGCGGTGGCATTTGTCAGAGGCACCCGGCCGCTGCGCCAGGGGCGCGGTGACATGCCTCGCCTTCAGTCTGAGCACTCCGACGGCTTTAAATTAAATCATAAGGAAGCTGCTCTGGGATAGATCCGAAACCGGGCTCTTAGGAAAGAAAACCATCCGCCGGAGAGGCTCCTGTCACTTTGTCCCATCCATAAGGACCAGGCCATTGCACCAGTGATGCTTCAGTCACGATCAAAAAAGACGCGCAGCTCTGGGCACATTTCAAGAGTAATTTCTGAGTCCCTCATTAAAAATACCACACTGGAATATAGATATAGACCAGGCTCAGGCATATTCTTACTTGGAGCCATTTCACTTCAAGAAAGAATAAGGATTTTAAGGTTTGATGCAAATTTTTTTTTTTTTTTTGTGGCCAAATTTTAAATTTGTATTTCACTGCATTTGCCTCAGAGACCTGTTCATTTATTATTATTTTGTTTAATATTTTATTTCATTTTCTGTTTTTCTGTTTTTCTTTTATTTATTTTATATATGAAGTCTTGAAGGCTTTAGGTCAGCCACTCAAAAATTCAGCCCCTCAAAAGTGCTAATGAGGGCAAGACTTTCATAGCTTTTATTTCCTATATGTATTTTGTCCTGTATAAACTCCCACAAAGGGTAAAGCTTTCAGATATCCTGATCATGAAACTGCCTATGCTCATATTTAATTTTATTATCCAGTGGCACAAGCTGAAGACATCTACGTCTATCTTGTGAACAGAATTTATAAATTCAGTTACAGAACAGGGAAATAAAAATGAAAATTTCAAATGTTGGCCAAGTTTTCCCTCTGCATCTTGTGATGCAAATGTTCTGTTACAGCCCTACCTCGAGTGGTTTAGGAGCAAAACCCTCCCCAGCTGAGACAGGAGCCTACATCGATCGAACGTGGCAGAAGGTGATTGCATTCACGAAGGGTCCCTCTCCATTCTGTGCTCGTCCTGTTTTCATATGCGTGTTTTCACTCTGATGTAGATGGACTCTTCATTTGCATGCTGGTAATTGATCTCATATTTAACTCTTCTGCGTGCTCTGCTGGGAGTTGTTGGGTTACTTAAATGTAGGTCAAATAAGAGAGGACTTGGGAAAAAAGCGAGGGAGAGAAAATTGAGAGAGGAAAGGTCATGTGCAGTGTGGTGCACACAGATGGCTTATTATCGCTAGGACCATGTGGCAGAATCCAAACTCATCCGACAGTCTGTTTTCGTGATGCAAAACTCCTTCAGGGACGGCTGAACCTCCGAAAGCATCCGCGTGAATTCTGCAGGATGTTCTCACTTCGCTGACCTTGCAGAAGCCTTGGAGGAGTTGCAATTTCAAATCGGCTTTTGCAAACTAAGAGGTTTAGCGCGAGGCTGTGACGGGATGGAGATCCGTTTTAATGTTCACCAGGTCTCTAAGCCCAGACCCCACAGGTTTTGAAGGAGTAGATGGACACTATGTAGGTCCCACATCTCAGCAAGGGTAAAGTAACTCAACAGAAGCACCTTCCTGTGGATCAGCCCTTACTTTTCTCGTGCTCAAAGACCGTGCAGAAAGCAAGATTGAAGCAACTGAAAGATTTATGTTGGAACTGGATCCCCATGGATCAGAACACGAATAACACCTCCGTCCCCTCCCAAACCTACCAGACCTGACCTTTCACAATCACCATTTCCTGACCACTGACTCCAAAGAAAATAGAGCTGCTGGTTGGTATTTAATGGAAATCTGCTCAAAACTTGTCAAAATACACCACCGTGCATGTCAGATGCCTGGGACAAGACCTCTACAGTAGTTTCCAGAAACCCAGTGCAATTACTTACATTTTAAATTATCTTTAATTGTCGCATGTGAGTTACAGAAACATTTTTCCCCACTCTGAAGCAAGACCTCGCTATTAAGAGTCACCCCATAATTGCAGCTTTAATAGGGGAACCGCAGCAGGTCAGCCGCGAAGGTTAGCGCGGGGCGCAGCGAGGCGAAAGCGGCTGCTGCACACCCGTAAGTGGAAGTGACACACCACAATAGCCCCATCAATTATGTAGGGGCAGTTTGGAGTGTAAACTTTTTAGTGAATCTAATTACCCCACCAGATGTTTTAATCCAATCTCGCTGCCCCTCCCCTGCCATCAAATGTGCCGCTGGTTTTTTGAGCTCCTGGTACGAAAAAGTCACCTGGGCCACACAATCTAGAAGAATCTTGATTTTTAAAATTATTATTATTATTATTATTTTCAGGACCTGAGCATCCTTTTGCTATCCAAGAGATTATTCAGGTGGCTGCACACACATTCAGGATGCATGGGATCAATTGAATCAGAATGAACGCACTCCCGCATTGATAAGGTTGGCACAGAGGGTGCAAGACTGATGAAAAATAGATGAGCTGGTGTAAATCTGCTCAGGAGCTGAATGACAACTGTTAGCCTGGCGATGCCAAATGTAAGCAGGCCCTGTCAATAGCATTAGAGATGCTGCACCAGATTTTCCAAGGCTGTTTGCAAATTGACCTAATGTTCCTGTTGACACAAAACCTTGAAAGCGCGGCTAAAAGCAGCATTGCTGAGCACGCCTGGTTTGCTCACAGATTGTGGTCAGATGTGAGCACGAAAGAAACTACTTGCCTGTGCATCTAGGAGAGGGGAAAATGGTGAATTAACTGTGCACATGGACGCATGATGCTACCTTCCAGAAGCAGAGCAGGGAAGGAACCTACTGGCATGGCGAGGAGTTTCCTCCTCCTTCAGTGAAGTGTGGTTTTGGCTTGGTGGGAAATTGGAGTGTGCATGTGCAATGTGTTAAACAGCCCTCAGCCTTGACGGTGGTGTTTGGAAATATCTCTGTCTCTGACAACTTAAAACACTATCATGAGAAAAAAAACAAAACAAAACAAAACAAAAGAACAACAATAAGAAACCCACAACCACAGATCAGAGGAGTCTCAATCTGTTCTTCGTTAGAGCTCCAGCTGAATAATTTGCTGGTCGTTATTTTCGGCAGCTTATCACATTAATAAGTGCTTTTCTTCCCTTCTAGCCCAGTTCCCCAGTTGGAGAACAGTCAGACTTGTACCAAGCACAGCTTCAGGCACACACTCCTGGGATGGAAACATGCAGAGCAAACAATGAAACAAGACTGTTTATAAAGTCTTCAACACATTAGGCAGTGGAGAAGAGCCCAAGTTTCCACGTAAAGGCCTGAATGGACAAGAATGACGTGAAACACATGGAAAATATGGAAAATGTGGAATAAGTAATAAAATTATAAATAAAACAAATACAATAAATTGGGAATGCAGTTTTACTTATAATGATTTGTGTTCCTAGTAACCCAAGACTCCTTTACCTTTGGAAAATTGTGTGTTTTTCCAGTGGGGGAGCTGGCTGCAGGTGACAGCTCTGCCTGGTTGCACGGTGGGTTGGATCAGTGAGCGGCTGAAGCGTTCAGCAGGGACTCAGGTCTCCAGCAGGCTGGTGGGAGCCCTTTCCCGGACCATGACTTGCATCACGATCTCAGGGAAAATCACTTAATCAGCCGGTGGTTAGTGTTAGTGCGGGAAATTTGGCCAGAAATGAAGCTTGGCTTGTTGTGGGCAGAGAAATTTGCATTGGTGGAGCTAGACAAATGCATTCCTCCCATTTTTCTTTTTTTTTTTTCTTTCTTTTTTTTTTTTTTTTCCTTTTTTTTTTTTTTCTTTCTGTATTTGCTTGGATATTGATGACTGCACTTAATGTGTGGGGATTCTGGTTGTCCTTGCCATGAAAGCTGCCAGATAGTTCTTGGGCCTCAGGCTGGGGGACTGCCTGCAAAATCTCTGCTTTCGTAAAATACTTGTAAGGAGGCTTTCTGTAACATCTTTGGTATCTTTTCAGCTCCAGAAAGGAATGCTCAAAAGCTGACTCTAAAAAAAAAATGTAATAAAGCACTTGTCTGCTTTAACCACAGGTGATGGTTCATCTGATCCACAATAGCTAGCTTTAGAAAAGAAGCTTATCAAACACATGAAATATCCCTTGTATTCATAAGTGTTCAGAGGTCTGGTGGAGCCCATGAGCCAGCACAGTTAAGGGCACCTGTAAGTGAAAGCCAGCAGTGACTGGGGCAGGACTCAGCTGCCTCTGACCCTCATTGCAATGAATTCGGTACCAATTTAGCTATAACCCATAGGGCATGGCTTCGGCAAAAGTCAAGAATAAGGCTAAAATTCACGCTTTCCAGCTTGACGAATTTATACCCAAACAGACCATCCAAGGGACAGCAGAAGCCCAGAGGAGCGAAGCAACTTGCCCAGAGTCATTACGAGAACCAAAGCTTGCACAGAAAGCAGGCGGGGGCCCTGCTGCAGACACCGCGCCACAGCCCGAGATGATTAAGTGCTGAGCTACACGAGACTGTCCCTTTGCTGTACGTCAACAGCTTGGAAAATTTCCTTTGATACTGCTGTGATGGTTCGGTTTGCTGTGCTGGCAATAACAGGGAAAAAAAAAGTGTGTTGGGGGGGTGGGGAGTACAAGCCGGGTATGAATTGCGGCTATTCTTCAAGGTGAAAGATCTGAATTTCCATTTTCCTCTGCCATTAGGACTGATATGGGTCTGACTGGCCACTATATGGTGAAAAAGTCCCTCCGTGTGCCAGTATTGAAAACTGTTTGTGCATTAGTTGGAGTCCTTGCCAGTGAAATAATATCATCGCCTTTGTTTATTATATTGAAACCCGATAAAAGAAAGCATCGGAGGGGGAAAAAAAGTAAGTTTGTGGTGTGAAATGAATGTTCTCGTCTGGCTCCAGGATGCAGCCGTGAGTAACGTCTGTGGCATCGCCAGGCGGCCGATGGCAAAAACAAGTCATTGTGCTGCAGCTGCAAGCGGGGGCAGCTCCAGAGGGGCTGCTCGTCCTCGCCAGGGGATCCCGACCCCGCACGGTTACGGGGACGGTCCCCTCTGGGGGCATCGCTCCTGGGGTGGTGGGGATGGCGCAGACTCTGCGAGCAGCCCAGGGCCAGACTGAGATGCTCTGCGCCGTAACTCCCAACAAGGTAGACCCGTGCAAGCTTGTTTCAAAGTGCAGCATTATTTCAGCGCTCCAGCATTTAAAACAGACCCGTCAGCCCCAGTATTTTGCTGAAGAAGTGACAAAATGTTGACAACTATCTCTGGCTCCAAAGGTAGTTTTGGTGAATTGCAAATTAACCCATTTTCTGTTCAGAAAAGACCGCAACCAAGTGGAGTGTCCTTACCAAATGAGAAAGGTAGAGGAAGAAGCGTTGGTCAGGCTGCGCGGTGGATGCCTCGAGCCAGTCGTCCCCATTTCATTTCACTTTTATAAGCGTTAGCACAGAGGGGTCTCACTCAGCGACAGGGGACCTAGGTGTTAATGCGATAGGAGTTGTAATTGTGGCAACAACAGAAGTAGAAATAAAGGCAAAGTCAGCACGAGATGGCACAGCTCTGTCTCACTGCCGGTGCCTGAGCTGACCCAGCTCTGCGAGGGATCAGGCAGTCCCTTGGGGGGATTTTGTGCCTCTCTGGTCCCAGGACCAACCAGCCCAGCACCATCAACGTTACCAGCACAGGCCTTCAAGAATTTGCTGTTCCAGAAAAACAGCATTGGCCTAAAAAAAAATAAATCAATAATAATAATAATAATAATAATAGAAATATAAAACAGAAACGCCGTTGCCAACAAAAAGAAAATCATAAAGGTTTACTTGAAAATATATGGAGTATATATTCGTAACCAGTTTTTAAGTTTTAAACCTCTAGGGTGCATTTCACATCATAGTTTCTGGCATCTGTGCAACAAAGGCGCACTGGAACCAGCCTGGCTCTAAGTGAAAGCTGAGATTCACATGACTCTCAGGGCTGGGGTTTTACAGAAACAAGAAAACCAAACATCTCCCCCCTGCCAGCTTACATCATGGCACTTTGACATTTTGCATCAGCAACACAGGACTGCTCCTGCCCTCCTGAAATGCTGCAGCCCATCACCAGTCCCTTCTCTCCAGTGCTGCTCTGTGGGATGCTCTTGAGATGAAGGCTGTGATAAAGGGACACCCCACAAATTTAATACAAAAAAATAGAGAATGCTAAAGGAAAAATAGCCCCTTCCGGCAACAGATAGCCCACGAGGTTATTCTGCAAGTGCAGGAAGCAACAGCTGCTGAGCAAGGAAAGAGAGCCAGGCGAGGACAGGTTAAGGGCTGTCTCTCTGCCACATATCCCGGGCACCCCTGGGATTTTCCACGTTGGCACGTGTGCCCTGGGCTTGCTCCCCACCCTGTGCACCAGCTGCCAAGTCCCTCGGGGCAAGCTGAGTATTAGGGAAAGTTATGGGGTAGGGCAGGTGGCGAAAACTCACCCACTGCATGGTGAGCTCTTCACCCTTTTAAGCCTTCGCTCTTCCTGTCTTGCAGTTTTCTGCAAGTTTTCAGCCTGCTGGAGGCTTCTTTAAGGCCAAACCCTCCGAGCTGATGGGACCTGCAGCCATCAGGCCTCCACTGGTGCTCTGGCGGCTGTGTCACAGCTGAAAACAGTTTTCATGAGCTGTTTGTTATGAAAACTGCATCTTACCAGAGTTAAACTGGTGCAAGGCCCCTGCCTACAGCTCTCCAACGCACACGAGCATCCTTGGATCCCAAACTGCCATCTGGGGCTGAGCTCTGCAGACCCCACTCCACAAATCCCTTCTCCTGCTGTCGACCACATCCTCACCCCTTGCTCAGCGTCCCAGGCAGGATGGCTCCAGCTCCTGGTGGGGGATCTCCCGGGGGGAATTAGCTGGGGAAGTGCCCTCTGCTGCAGCTGGGTGGGAGCTTGCGTAATGTTCTAGCGCTATCAGCCACATCGCTCATATTTACTTCTTTTGGCCCTATTCTCTGCTCAAATAATTTTGCAGCTGCAGAGGCTGCACTGTAGCAGAAAGCTGAAGGATTTACGTCCAGCTAGTGAAAGGTTTATAGCCGAGCAATGAGAAGTTGCACAGATTCTGCTGCTGGAGATGCGTCCTCCTCCGCTGCTTCCCCCTGTGCAGCTGAGCTGAGGGCAATATTGCCTCGTGGACCGACTTCAGCTCTTCCTCGCATCTGCGGAGACAAACCCCACCCTAGCCAGGTCTGCAGGCAGGCATTCAGCCTGTCTGAGTCGCCCGTGCTGGTGCTGGCAGCGGTTCCTTGCTGCGTGCTTGACAGAGCCCTCCCGGGCGCCGTTTGAAGATGAGCTGGGATGAACAAGGCTCCACATTTTATTCCCTGACATCGCCGCTCCATTAACTCGGACTGGCCCAAGCACTTTGGCTACAAATATGTGTGTCTGGGGCAGGCTCACGAGCCCTTCCCTCGCTGCAGTGACACGCATCGGAGAGCTTTTATTTGCTCAGAAAGGGAGATTCTGCACAACTTCTGAATTGCAAAAAAAAAGGTAAATTATGAATGCTTTTGTCTGAGTTTGATTTATAATCAACAGGGAGAGACTGTGCTGTGGGTGGTTAGCTGAAGCAAACAGGACTGGTTCTGGTCCTGGTCCCAGCCAGCCCCTGGGATGCGGTGGTGCCTTCCCCATGTCACGGTGCCCATCACTGGTGCGAGCTCTGTTGATGGAACTGCCCTGTCTGGCTTGTGGCTTCTTAAAAAAAAATACCCTCCAAAAACCAAACCAAACCAACCAACCAACAACAACAACAAAAAAACACACACTAAAAACAGATTTCAATAACATATGGCATAAACTCACAATAGCAGCAATGAAATCCCTGGGATGGCTTGCCTCAAAATGCCCTCTTCATTGTCCCCCCCGCTGTCTCCTCTCGGCTGTGGGACCCAGGGTGCTGGAAGGGGTCTGGGGATGCTTGGGGCCAGCTGGGAGGGCAGCTGCTGCCTTGGTTTCCCTTAACCCCCGCTCAAGCCGAGGCTTTGGCTGCGCTCCCCACGCAGCAGGACGTCAGCCCTCACTCAAGCTGTCTTCATTTAAGTGTTTGGTGCTTCACAGATTACTTCCAGGCCCCTCGAGGGTAGAAAGTCTTTTACCTCCTCTGGCCCCGGGACTGTTCCAACAGCTGTAACTATTTCATTTTTAATTTACTCGATACAACTTGTCTCTGCTTAATCCATCAGGACAACGTTGAGGGTTCCTGACCCATAAATCCAGGGTGGGAGGGTGGAGGGGACTGCAGGGGAGGGAAAAGAAGGGAAAAAAAAGTACAGAAAAAGAAAGAAGGAAAAGGATTTTGAAAAATTGTGTCTAGATTGTAGCCAAATGCGTTTTTCCAGGCTTACTGCAAAGTGCAAGACTAGAACCAGTAAAAAAGCCAGGTCTCACCTCAGTGCCTGGGGGTGAGGAAGGACCTCAGCTTTTCTCGTGGTGACGTACACCACCACCACCAAACTGAACTTCTTCAAGAGCTTAAACCTCTCAGATTTGTCTGGAATGGACTTTAATCCCCCCCCCCGCCCTCCTTTTTTTTCCTGCTAACTAATTCCTTTGGTTTAACACATACACTAAAGTGAAAAAAAACATCTCAGCGTATATTTACATATACAAGCAAAATAGATTTTACATCATGAATTTTTAAAGGCAGAACATCCTTGCCTTCAGGTGCCACTCTGCCCCCATTGCCCACCAATAAAGGCTCTCTGCTCTTCTTTGGGTGGGTAGTAGGACTGCTCTAAATCAATCAGTTGACATTAGGCTAATGTCTAATTAGCTATGGGTGGGCATGTGCTTTGATTATAGGAAGAACCTCAGGCAACGACTTGTGTTTTTAAGACCCACTTCTACACATATCAATCATCTTCTGACACACAGAGCAGGAGAGAAGAAAAATAAGCTGCAATGAAAAAAAAAAAAAAAGAATTAAATTCTAAAATATTAATGTGTACACGAGAGTGTGCATAACCATATGGCCACACAGCAATTCCTCCTGAAAGAAAGAACACACGCCTGTGCATTAATAACGGGACCTTCTCTGGCTTAGGAAGAAGTCCAAGAAATAAATTTTTCCTTTACCATCCTGTGTGATTTTAAGCAAAGAAACAGGTGTCCTTTTTAGGGAGAGAAAGGTAAGATGCCGCGTCCCAAGGAGATGCGATACTGCTGAAGCTATTTTAAACAGAGCTAAACAGACGTCTCCCATCAGCGGAGCTCCTTCTCTGGGAGGCGTAACACCAGGCTGTGTTCCCCCTGCCTGCTGCTGCCGTGTCTCACGGCCGCTCGTGGCCGTGGTCCTCCCCGGCTCCGTGCTGGCAGCCTGGCTCTGCTAGGACCAAATTTCCCCCTGAGGAGATCAGCAAAGACTGAAATACGTGCTAGAACAAAACTAAATCTTCACATAGTTCCAAAGGGGGTTGTTTATTTGTTTTATTTTGTTTTTAAGTAGCCGATTTTTCCCTTTCTTTTCCCTGCAAGTCAGCTCCTATTTTGCTCTTATTTATACGATGAGGCCATCTCTCTGCTTTCTTCCCTGCACGTGACAATTTACCCAGCTTGGCCGTGTGCTGCACGTGTTCTGCTCTCCCTAACTAGCTCCATTTCTCTTTTGTACTCACCCTCTGCCTTGAGAGGCTCCCCAAGTGAGGACAGCAAGACCGCGAAGACAAAATTGATGTTAAGTGAGAACATTTCAAGTTGGAGAATTTCTCTACCTCAAAAAAAAAAAAAAAAAAAAAAAAAAAAAAACCCTCTTCAAAAACCAACGTCTCCATTTCTCACTTTAATTGTTTCACTTCAGTCTGTGTAACAATGCCTTGGTTTATTGGGAAAGACAAGAGGGATTTTTTTTAAATTACATGTAGATATAGAAACCGTATAGGAAAGGTTCTAATTATAACTATTAAACTCAGAGAATAAAGGGATACAGTATTCCTAGTCTGCTTGGTGGTTAGGAGTTATGCAATACTTTCTGCGCTTTAAAATGTGTGGCAAACGAGGTAATTTTTTTTAAAGGAAGAATTATTTTGATTTTATTAAAATCACCCTCAACATTGTTCTGCTTTGGGTGATTGACTTTGCCTCTTTCCTGAAACTCTCGATGCAGAGCAGATGGGGAAGAGGTTTCTGTGAGACATGCCAGAGGTGTACTTTAAATAATAATAATGCTAGTAATGCTAATAATAATAAAAACCCTCTGATGTGCACACTCCGACTGCTTTTCGCCTGGCTCCTCCTGCAATTCTCGGAGACCACATTTTAAAATTGTCGGGTGATGATTATCCAGGGATTAGGGATTAGCATGGTGGTTTGACTGCTTGTCAAAGCCTTAAAATAATACTCAGATTAAAATAATTCAATTTTCTTTCCCAGTTCTCATCAATAATGAAGCAGATGATTTTAAACCCCAGGTAACCTCTGATGGAAAAAAAACTCCTGTGGGCAATGAGGAGGGGCAGATTTTCTGGGTGTTCTCATGATATTGGGCTCAATCTTACACAGGTCTGGTATCTGCAGAGAGATCCTGTAATATGTGTAGGGCTCAATTAGCTGCCAGGAGTTTGATAGGCTGGCAAGCTCATTAGTATAGTGGGAAGTTAGAGATAAATGTAAAAATAAATGTAATAAAGCTGATGAGAGAAAGAAGTTTGCTACTCTCCTTTTTGAACAAAAGAAAAAAAAAGGGGAGTAAAGAAAAAAAAAAAGAAAAAAGAAATCCCTTTCAAATGGTTAAACGAACAAATGAAACAGAACAAAGTTTTCCACCTTAAACTCCTCCCTTCCTGGTGGCAACTGAAAGCAGCCTGGGACTGGACCTGAGGAAGAGGACGAGCTGGGGAAGGCAGAGCTCATCTCAGAGCGCTGCTGGCGACCAGACGGACGTGTGTTCCCAAGGGGAAAACAAAATTGTTCAAAAGAGGCAAACACCAGGACCCTAAATGCTTTTAGTGGGGAAACAAGCAAACAAACTGGTGGGGTGGGTGAAGAGGAAATAGAAAGGGAAGGATGCTGACAATGCAGATAAACAGGCACCTGAAACATGCAGGGCACAGAAACATCGCTCCTCGAAGCTGCTCCTCCTCTGAGCACTGCAAGGGGACAGCATTCACTGGTCGATATTTCTGGCTAGGAGAGTGCTTCGGTGCTTGCTGATTGCAATGAAATTGCTTTCTTTTTCTTCCATATGGATGCTAGAAAATTCCCTGATTTTTAGCAATTGCATGTGTAAATCTCTGGCAGACTGAGCCCGCTAACGTCCCACAAGCTGGGCTCCACGTGAGCTTGACCCACCTGGTGCTCTTGCACCTGAAACTCTAGCAACAAGCACCGAGGGGCAGCTGAGCAAGGGGAGGCACAGCCGGGGGTCCTGGGGGGGACCGGTGAGTCCTCACGGCCACGCAAGTGGCCCTGGAGCTGCTTTGTGCCTTGATTCACAGCTTGGCAGGAGGTCCCAGACCACAAATCCTGCAGCGAGCTGCTGTGCCCAGCTCCTCGAATCAGGCCGCATGCAGGGAGTTGGGCTTTTTGTCTATTATTCTATTTATTACCAGACTTGAAAATAATAACTCCTTCAGCTGAGGCGACATGACCACAGTCGGTCAGTTCAGGGTATGGCTTAGGTGTTCTCCTGGGTTCCCTTCTGACTTCCGGCCTTCACCAAGCAGTTTCTGAGAACAGCTCCGCCTGTCTCTGCTTAGCTAGGAAACGCCATCCCATCCTGGCAGACAACAACCTGGTTGCAATTTCTCACATTATGGGCCTGCGCCGTGAGATTAGAGCAATAAACGTGCCCAGGGATGACGGTGTTAGCTGGTACAGAGCTCCAGATGGTGCAAAAAGGTGCTTTTTTTTTTTTTTTTTTTTTTTTTTTTTCACCAGTTTGGGTGTTGGGAGGCACCACACAGGTGGGCTGCTTGCTTCTGTGGCTTCCCAATGCGTTTCAAACCTCTCAGAGCACGTTGGTGCCCCTGTGCAGAGCTCTTGGTGGTGACACGGTGCCTGCAGTGGCAGCCAGCCTAAGTGACCCG
Organism: Oxyura jamaicensis; assembly: GCF_011077185.1. Lineage (NCBI taxonomy): Eukaryota > Metazoa > Chordata > Aves > Anseriformes > Anatidae > Oxyura > Oxyura jamaicensis. The sequence continues at coordinate 11,197,190 of NC_048910.1, read as the reverse complement.
GCAGAGCTCAGCACTGACATCGCTCCTGCAGCACCCACGGCCCCTCGGGAAGGGGAGCAGCGATGCAGCGGCAGGGTGGACATTGGGCACGGTGCTCCGCACACTCCTGGGACACCTCCGGGCTCCACAGGGGACACAAAGGACACAGCTCTGAGTGAGGGAATAGCTCTCGTGTCCCTGCCTCTTAGACATGCCTGATGGGTGGCAACGAGAACAGATGAGCCTACCCTGTCTCGCTGGCCACTTCTTCACCAGACGGGGCTTGCTGAAGGCCGCTTGTCTGGGAAAGCACGCTGGCACACCACTAGTTAACCTCCTAGGCACAAAGCTCTTATTCAAAGCCCTTGGAGGCTCCCTGCCTTGCAAAGGCTCAGCGAGATGGTTGGGGAGCCTTGGTCCGGGAGGGCCCGGCTATTCCAGACAGGACCACAGAGGCAGATTGTGGTGTGGCTCTACCCGGTGGGCTTGACCTTCCAGAAGCAGTTTAACGCATCCCCATCCCCAGAAAACCACCAAGACCGATGCTTTTTTACAAAAAAATGAAGGCCTGTGTTCCACGGCTGCCTAGATTTCCTCTCAAGCTGTTAATTCCGAATCCTACTGAATCAAAAGCAAAATGCACTCGGGGCTTTAAATGTGTCACGACTGAATTGCCCTACAGAAAGCCCAGATCTCATGCTTGCTCATTAATTAGTGCAAGTTTGAGGAGATTAGATGACTTTTTAATGTTTCCCATGTAAAAAACACATAAAGTGACTTTTTTGTTTTTTCCTCTGCAAATGGAAAAGGAAAAGTAAAGAGAACTTTTTCATTTATATGCAGCTATTTTTTTTTTTTTTTAATTTTATTTTTTCTGAAAAATGTTGCCAGTACCCAGAAGTGTCAAATTCTAACACGCAGGGGGAATAATGTTGTTTTTTAGCTGGTAATAGTCTGTGTTTTTGTGGCTGACTATTGGGAAATTTTTAACATATTTCTTCATCCTGTACTTTCAGGAGATGAGATGACTTTTTTAATGTTCCAGCATAGAAAACCCATAAAGAAAGTGCATCTTTCTTATTCTCAATGACTGTGAATACATCTTTTCCTTAGAAAGCAAAAGTAATTACATAACCGGGATTTTTTGTACGTACATCCTTATGTTGGTTTAACATCCAGAAACCTGACGATACATGTTGCTGTCTGGAATTTAGCTTCCCACCTGCGCTCCTTGGGATTTCAGGGGCGTGTTGTCACTTGGCATGTTGGCAGTGACTGGGACCCAAAGGAGTGCGAGGGGACGGATCTGCCCTGCAGGATGCTTCCTCGCAGGCTGTCCCACGCACCGCACCTGCGTTTTTCTGTGATTTTTAGAGTTCTTGCAGTGTTGGGATGCTCGGGATAACATTTGGCTTTGCTGGAGGCTAGTGGGGTTGTGGCACTGCCCACCTGAACCTTCCCAGCAGAGGAAACTCATATGGAGCTGGAAAATAACCAGTGACTGAAAGAATATCTCAGGGCACATCTCTAAGGCTTCTTTTTGGTGAAGGTAACATGGAAGCTACTTCTCAGCTGTGGCAGTGGGCAGGAATCCAAAGGACACATTTGCACAGCGTGCGCGCCCCGAGCTGCACTCAGCCTAGCACCGAGCCAGGGCTCTGCTCTGCTCTGTTCTGCTCAGGGTGCTTGGTGCCCAGCAGGGCCATGTAGCCAGGACAGCTTTCTTGTTCTTACTAGCTCGTGGCCGGCGTTGCGCTGCTCTGAGCCTTGGAGCTGGCTGGGGGTGGAGAGGGACGTCTGCTCCGGGCTCGAGATTTGACTGCCAGCCCACACGGGCTTCACTTTGTGCAACCAGGAATTCAGGCTGAATTCCTCGAGCTTGTGAGCTCTTGTACCCGCGCTTTCCATCAACACTGCAGTGTCTCATCCCGAGCCGTGAGCTGATCCTACTTTCTCTTAACCCAGCAAAGCCCAGGAAAACCTCAATGACTCCGCAGAGGGCACCGCTGTGAGAGCTGAATGGAATGGTGGTGGTGTGAGCTAGTGGCAGCTCTGAGAGCTAGCAGTGACAGGTAACAGAGATGGGGATGAGTCCGGTGGGCCGTGGGTCACCGCACATAATCCCACACCTCCTTCCGAGCCCTGGTGTTCGCTCTGGTTCGGATGAGCAGGGCAATGCCCTTGGTCCCACAACTTCTCTGAGCTTTTGTCTCTCTCATGAGGGAATCTTCAACCTGGGAAGTGCAGCATGGCAGCCTGTGTGATCCACTACAGGACTTCACCCCATTCCTTTTATCCTGCTGGGTCATCTTGTCAGACCCAAGAGCACCGAGCACACCCTGGGGCATTCAGCCCCCAGGGAGCCTCCCTCCATTCCTGCACCGGCGCCAGCCACGCTGCTGCAGAGTTCCCGTGCCACCCTGTGACATCTTCTTTATGGGACCAGGGACACAAGCCCAGGCCTATTTCTTGATCCCACTGCACCTATGAAAAAAGCCTCTCTGGGCAGTTTCCTTCTGGGAGTAAACTGTCATTTTTCACCACATAAAATTTTATAAGTTTCAAGCGAATGGAAAATGGATTTTATTATTTTATTTTATTTTTTTATATCTTTTTTTTTTCTTTTTTTTTTTTTTTTTTTTTTCCCCTGAATGTTTTATGGCTGCAAAAACAGAATTTGTGGTTTGAACTGTTAAGGTTTGATGCAGAGGGCTATGGAACCTTTTATGTAACCCGCTGGCCTGAATAATTATCAAAATATTTTGCTTTCCACTCTTTCTAAGCCTCTGCATCAGAAAAAAATAGCGTGTGCAACCTTTTGACCACAAAATAATAATACCAAGAAAGCCCCCCTTCAGAAGCCCTGCTTGCGGGGAAGGACGGTAGCGTGTGGCCACGGCGCCAGCCCTGCTTGGTCCTCGGGGACATGGGGACAGAGTCTGGGGTCCACACACTACCCAGGACGATCTGGGGGGACGCAGAAGCTGCTCTTGCACCCCCCTTTGCTGCAAAGAGCAGGAGGCATGGCAGAGCCCTGGCTACCACCACCAGGGACAGCTTTTGGTGTCCCAAAGTGGAGCATCGTGGGTGACTGACCACCGTGAAGGCCCTCGGGCCTAGGCCCTCTCCTCCGTGGAGTATTATCTCTGTTGTCATTAACATCAGCCTGACAGGGGAATTTAAAATTCACCACGCACGGAGCAGCAAAAGCTGATAGGTGTGGTGTCAGAGGGAGGTGGCGTTTGCCACATGGGGTCAGAGATGGGGACAGGTCCCCAGACCCAGTGCCTGGCACTTGGGCTCCTGCCCTCTCTGCCCTGATCCTGCCAAACTCACACAGACCTACGGAGCAGGGAAACGACAACACTTTTCTAGCAGATGTAGCCTGAACTGGGAACAACTCCCCCATCTTCACTGTTCAGCTCCTGTTTTACTCCCAGAATTACCGCAATTTCACACACAAAAAAAGCACTTCCACTGCTCCCTGTGACTCTGCTTTTTATTTCTATAGTTATATTTATTTTTATAGGTATTTATAATTCCTATGCATAAATAATGCTTTTAGAGTTGAAAGATATTATATTTTTTACATAGAAAGGAGGGAATTGCTATTTCCAGCCTGACCCATCGATTTCTTCTTTAAATGGAAAGTTAGGTTTTTGATTTCAGCAGTGTTTTCATTACATCTTTCGTTTCCTAGAAAATACCTTGGATTTAATTTTTTTTTCCAAATTTGTTCAATCCTCTCAGCTTTTGGACAACATATTTTGATTGCTAAAAATCCAAAAGAAATGTTAAAACTATTTTTACAAAAATAATAATAATCGGCAAGGATGATGATATTATTTCTGATCAGCTCACGCAGAGATACAGCAGTCACTTTTCCTAAAACCTGACTATGCCAAAGGCTATTTTAAAAACTCTGCATGAGTTTAACTCCTTTTGATGCACTTTCAACATTAAAAAATAAGGGATGCTCTGCCTGTCCACAGTCCGATGTGCCCACCCCACAAGCTGCATTCGTGACATTTCAGACGAGAATTAATCAGGAATGGCTCAGTTATCGCTGATTTTGCCTTGGGGCAAGGGAAATGTGCTGGGTGACCTCTGAGGGTCACTGCCCATCCTACAGTGCAGGATTTTGTGTGCCCCCCAGGGGTGGGAGCTGATAGCTCTGGCTCCCTGCATCCTCTCACCCTGGTTACCTGCTGCACGGGGCAGGGCCATACAGCCTCGTCCTGCTGGGGACAGCCCTCTCGCACACACTGCCTCATTGGGTCTGGAGCAAATCATCCTCTCCTGCATGAAGATGCTCTCTGACCTGCCCAGAATTTTTACATAGATATACTCAGTTTGTTAGAAAATAAAAAATAAAAATCTATTCCTATTTCCTATTCCTATTCCTATTCCTATTCCATTATCTCCTGGCCTAGAGCAGGATGGGAAGACCTCATCCTTTCCTTGGTGTAAATCAGTGCAATTCGGTCAAATTTACGGGACCAGAAGTTTAGATGAGAAGACCTTCCCAGAACTATTTGTTCCAATTTCTTCATGACTGCATTCCACCCTTGCCCTTAGATCCCGAAATTGTCCTTTCTTCTGCCTCCCGGCACTAATTAGATTGGGTTGTAAAGGAAAGGTGGCGGCGGTGGGGAGAACTGGAAATTTGTCACTGACCTCATTCTTGTGAGCACTAGGAGCTGGATAAGGATGGAAAGAAATCCCAATTAGATGACTAATTTAGCTCCTTGAGCAGATTTTAGCCTTTGGCCCTGGAGCCAGAAGAAGCACTTATTGCTTCTGGTCCTGCCATGCTTGGCTGGTTATTGGTTAATTGAGGCTTTTCACTCAAGTGCCTGGAAAGCCGTGACACGGGTAACCTGCAGGAATGTGTCTGTGCCCCGCAGCCATCCCTTGCCTCCCAGCAGGTAAAAAAAAGATGAAGAACAGCTGGGGGAAAGGCCCTAGGCGTCAGAGGAGCAGGGCACCAAGGGGAGGAAAAGGGACTTCAAAAGGGATGTCAGTGGGATGCTCCTTCCCTTCCCCTCGCTGTGCCTGAAACTGCCCAGTGGGCATAGCCAGAAAGCCCTGCTCAATTACCCACGTTTAATAAGAGCACTAAATGAGGCCACCGATTTCCACCCATCCCCAGCAAGGGTCCATCCACCCTGGGGCTGTGGTGCCTAACAGGGGGCGAGGGCTTCCAAAGCCCCACGGGCCACAGGCACCCACAGTGGGGGGGTGCAGGGAGGTGCAGGAGGGTGGCATTCCCACTGCCCGCTGTGGTTCAGTGGGACCAGCTCCCCCGTATTCACACAGCCCCTAAAGCAGGCTTCCAGACCGCAATGTGAAGTCCTGCCTCCATCCTCCTTCCCCTTTCTCTGCAGGTCAATAATACGCAGTTGCTCCCCTGAAGTGTTTTTCCAGGTTTTGCTGAATCATGAAAAATTCGCCCTGAGTTCCAGTCATTCGTCAGAAAATAAGCTGATGGTTAAACACGCGTTTTGAAAGCGGATATTAGAATAAAGAAAACAGTCACCCTCTGTGGGAAGAGAAATACTTCTATTTTTTGGTTATAAGTTCACCAAAACAGCTGCTTTTTCTTTAATTCCACCGTGGTTCAACCTGATTTTTCCCTGTCTCCTTGCAAACTTTAGACGTTGCCGGAACACCCAGAGCACTGCAGCCTCAGCCTTGACTACAGATTTGCAGTGCTGGTCTAACAAGCCAACACAACTGATAGCTGCCTCAAAAACATCTCTTTCTAGTGCCTCTGAGCTATTCTTTTCCCCTTCTTTAAATGGGAAACCTTCCTCAGAAAGAGTTTGGTTAAATTTACCTTGAATTCAGTTACAAAACCCTGTGCCTTCCCTTCTTTTGCCTGCCAAATCAGTCAGATGCTTACAGGCTTTCTTGCTGCAGAGACAGAAATGCATTATGTCTTGGGCAATGTCCAGAGTAAGAGCATTTTCCTCATTTACAGCACTAATTGAGAGGTTTATTGGCCTACAAAAATATTCCATAGCTCCTAGGGTTTCCTACAGCGTTGCACACCTTGAGGGTCTGTTTTCTGAAAGCCCTGAATCATGCCGCGAGTCCCTGCAAAATGGGGCTGGGGTGTGGGGACGGGGAAGGGACGGGTCCCCTCTCCCAGGCCAGGTCAGAAGTGCCCGAGCTGGGCTTTGCCTTGAGGGGACCAGCGCAAATGTTGTAGTTTTACCATGACAGATGACAAAAAGATGTGAAGAAAGGCTTTTTGTCGCCTCTAGCCCCCAAAATGACTGAGAGTCCTCCAGTCCAGGCTTCCTTGGACATCACACAATTGCTGTCCGTGTGCCACATTTCTCTGTGCACAAGTGAATAACAAATTCAAAAGGGATGGCACCGATTTTTCTTTTACTCCAAAAATGACCAGCCGTATTCACTGGTAAATGTGCATAACCATGCTGCATATTTGGAGGCCAGCTGAAAAATGCCAGCTTTTATGAAAAAAAAAAAAGCAGCAAATGCGCTTTTTCTCACAGCGGAGTACAGAACCCTCCAAGCTTGTGCACGTGGTGCTCTTCATTAGTCTGCACATTCGTGAGCGTTTGACCAGGGACTCAGATTTGGGATCCATTTTTCACAATTATGAAGACCAGAAGTGCGCCTTGTTTTCATAAGGAAAGCCAAAAATCTTTCCACTGTTACTTATCTTCGGAATAGGGACTTCCAATCATAACATAACGTGCCGGGAAGCTCGCAATCAATAGCAAATGCTGGAAATAAGGGTGCTCCTTCCTCTTTCCACTGCGATTTGGGGATAATCCCAATGTGTCTGACAAGTTTTGGCAGGTACCATGTAACAAAGTAGCCTTACAAGAGCAGAGCAAAACAAGCTCTGCTCCACAGACTCATGGTGTAATTTTTTTTTTAGCCCGAGTAGTGTTTTTTCACCAGTGCAACTGGATTTCATCCCTACACAGCACTGCCCAGTTATAAGTGGGTTGCAAAAATACCTTCTTTTGCCAAGATATCCTAAACACCATTTTTATAGGTAGAATATGCAATCCAGACCCTCAGCTGGTGGAATTTGGCACGGCTCCACCAGAGCCAGTGCAGGGATGCTGATTTACACCAGTCCCTGAAGGTTCTCAGCCTATCTCGGTTTTACTCCACCACGGCGTTTGTTTGGGTTGGTCTCAACCCTGCTGTAGGAACAGGGCTGGTTTGGGCCGCTGAGAGCAATTAAAATGCTTCTCCAAAGGACCCCACCACCTCGTCAGGGAGTGTGGGGATGCTTCTGATTGTCCCTATTTGCAAAGGGACAAATCTGGGGGTACGGGGAATGCACATCCAGCCTTGTTCTGCATCTGTCCTGCACTTTCTGCTCTCCCTCCCCTGCAGTGAATAAGAAAAAGGATGAAGATGGGTAAAAAAAATCTTTCTTTTTTTTTTTTTTCTTCCCCAGAAGAAATACTTCACAGTATTTCAGGAAATAATTATCTCAGTAAAACGCAGACCTCACTGACTTGATGGACAGCCTCAAAACCAGGCAGGGAGGTGCCAGGGCCAGAAACCTAGAGAGAATAAGGCCTTCAATTACTGCAGTGATATAATTAATTAATTTATGACTGTAGCCAGACAGCAGCGACAGCAATATTGACTTACTTCACTGCAATCTACATTGCTGACTAATGCTCATATCAACACCTACAGCAACCAACCAGCCACCAGCCCCTTTGCTGGCGGAGATTTCGCTTGATTTCTCCAGAGAGAACCTTTCCAGATCATTTGAACTAATTGAGGTAATGGAGAAATTGTTCTCATGCCAAAACACTTTTTTTTTTTTTTTTTTTTTTTTTCCCTCCTCTTTTGGTGAGATGATAATATTTAGAAAGCTTCTGGCTACTACTTAAAGGAGCGGGGCAGCATCGCTCAGACTCGGTGCCCACACCGGACCCCTCAGACATCCTCCTCGGGGTGCCTGCCACCAAATCACACCCCGACATCTGCTAAAGCAACCAGCAACACCCCTTTGGCAGGAGCATGTTGCTCGCTAATTGCGGTGAGTAGCAGCAGCCAGCATTTACAGCTCTGGATGCAGGGGCTGCAGCAGCGCGGTCTCCAGCAGGGCTGTGGGGGGCTTTCTTCTGCCTCCCCCTGCCCAGGGGCGATGCTCGAGGCTGGGGATTGCACTGACTTTGTGCTGTCCTGGTGCAGCTTTACACACCCAGATGCCCTTTAGGGCTTGTCCTTAATCTGTGCCTCAGTTTCCCTATCTGGCTCCCCTTAGATCCAGCTGCTTCCTTTGGCTTGGTGGTTGTGGTACGGCTGATGTGGTACATTTAACCAGGGCATTCCTCTGGGGTTTCCCACATTGCCCCGCTCTGTGCCACCAGTTACAACCCTCTGAACAAAACAGGTCATTCTGGGACAGCGTACAGCATGGCAGCCTGAAAAGCTCTCCCTAGCTAGAAACGCTGCTGTGCAATATCCACCGGGGCAGCTCCGACACATGCACTGGAGCTCAGTGCTTTTGCACAACAACGTGTTGCCTCTTGCAGGTTGGGTAACACGGGCATCACGGGGGAGGGAATCGGGGCTGACCAGGGCTCCCAAACCAGACCTGAGGGGGGAACGAGGGAAATGCAGGAGAAAAACAGGAAGCGGGCGATGCTGGGACCGCTCCTGATGGAGCAGATCGCCCCTGTCCAGGCAGGCCGTGGCTTGACAGCCTTCCTAGAAAATAAAGCTGGGAGCGCAAAGGGGGGGAAGTGGGGGGGAATCTCCCTGGCTATCGGAAAATTCAGCCCAAAGTCTCCAGGAGAAAAGCTGGGACAAAAAGCAAAGCCTGGGCTGCTCCAGGCAGCACTGTCCCTGAAATCCTTCGCCTTCAAGATGTGTGGGCTCGTGGAGCCAGAGGACAGAAATACAGCGCTGGGTGGGCCATTTTTTTTTTTTTTTCTATAGCGCAGACATAAAATGCTCATTTTCATGTTTCATAACATTCCTCTTAAAGCACATTTTTGGGTTTGGTCCAAAGACGTACCCCCCCCCCCCCCCCCCCCCCCGAATGAAGCCGGCTGCCTTTGTGTGTTTGTACACGCATGGATGGTTTGAGAGAGATTAATCCTAATCTCTGCTGAGCCAGCTTCCCCCCACCCGTGCCCTCTTGCAGCCTGCCTGCTCGCAAGGCGCCTGAGCAGCAACTGCACTGACTGCAATGGACAACTTCTGGAGAGGAGAGAAAAATCAGCTGAGTGCCATCAGTTCTGCTCCTTTGCTCCAAGCGACTGTTAATTACACGGGACTGCCACAACTGGCGTTAATCATACCAGAGCGTCTAGAGGCCTCTAGTGTCCAGAAGCTACAAGAACCCGGCCAGCACCTCTGCACAGGCAGCCTGTCCTGTCCTGGAGCTGCGCCTCCATAACCCAGGCAAGTGGGACGGGGTGAGGGGCCACGAGAGGCAGAGCGCTCAGCAGGAGCCTTATTGAAACTCGTTGTTTTGCTACAATAGGTGGCTTACCCAGAGAAGACAAGAATAGGTGCTTTTTCAGGGTTATACATACACACTACAAAATCATTTACCAGCCAGGACTGGAGCTCCACAATTACATGGTAATGCCAACACGAGCCAGCTGTGCTCGGCTCTGCATGGGTGAGCTGAGCGGTGTGCAGCATCGAGCACCGAACACAAACACTTGCAACCAGAGCAGCACGTACAGGGACAGCACAGGCACCAGCATGTACAGGGACAGCACAGGCACCAGCACGTACAGGGACAGCACAGGCACCAGCACGCTGCAACAGCACACGCGTGATGGTACCTAACTTGTGAGATGAGAAGTCTGTACTTTGGTCAGAAGTGAATCCCCAGAGACATAGATTTCCTTGGAGTCCCTTGACACCGAAGTGAATAAGGACAGAAAGCAGGTAAGAGTAATCTCAGGGATGACAAGTATCGGTAGTGTGTTCTCCTTTGGGACACACACTTGGCATCTCGGCTGAGCTGTGCCCTGAGCACTTTGGTGGCAGAGGGGTGGTAAATGACCCCTAAATGCTGCGTCTGGTTCATTTGGTCACATGCAGGGGGCCTGCCTGCAAACCAGCTGGTGTTTTAATTGTTTTCATCGAAATAAGCTAACCTGGACTTGAGGCGGAACATATGCAGAGATCAGTAATACCAAGAACCATCTGGGGAAAGATGGCAAAACCTCCTTCCTCTCTGCCACCAGGCTGGGCTGCTGCACATCACCACCATCCTCCTCTGTGGGCAGCAGCAGTGGTGGAGCAGAACCACCCCAGGACAAACACTTCCACCTGGGAAGGGGGGGGACGGGGAAATGGGGCAACTTGGTCCCATGGCAATTCCCTGGCTCTTAAAAACATCTGTCAGAGGAGATGGGGTGGCAGCTGAGGTCCCCTCTCCCCCCGCCGGCCCAGCCCAACCAGTTGCGCTCCCCTTCTCCTTCGGTCCCACTTTGCACACGCAGATGATCAGAGGCCGCTTTCTAAGGAGCAGAAAAAGCTCGTGCTTTGCCAGGAAGTCAGGATAATGTGAATTTAAATTAGAAGCTGGGGGAGGGGGCTCTAACGACGTATTGTTTCCCAGAACTCCCCCAATTAGCAAACATCCCAGAAGGAGAGAGAGGGAGAAAGAAAAGAAATTTCATGCGCTGACACAGCCCCAGTCGGTGGCGAACGCTCCCAGCTCCTGCGTGGAAAAACTTTCATCTCTCCTCGCTAACTCTTGGCATTACATCACGCCAAGTGCAGCCTGGGCAACATTGTTATGCTAATAGGGCAGCCCATGGGACTGGATTCTCCTGTGCCTGGAGAGACATTCCCACCAGGTCCTGGCACTCCGGCTTATTCAAGCCGGGGCTGAATCGCCCCCGGAGAATAAAAGCTGCAGGCTTAATTAACTACTGCTCCCTGTTCCCAATCCCGCTCGATTGTTGCGCTGGCTTCGTGCGTTGCTAAAGAGGCAGTGCCAGGACGCCCATACCGGGGCTGGCCTCGGCACCGGGGCCGCTGGACCACGGCAGAGCTGAGCCTCTCCTCGTCTCGTTTTATTGATCGCTATTGTGGTGCTGCGGGTGTCGCTTTTCCGTGCCAGTGCCTTGCAATGCTCGAATCAGTCATGGAAAAATTCGGGACCCTTGTGCCAGTTTTATTCCCCCCTTCTCTGTTTTCACTATTAGGTGCCTGCCTTTTCCGGTTTGAATCTCTTGAAGAGCTTTTACGAATCTGGACACATAAAAAAAATAGCTTTTATATCCAAGAGCATCTTTAATCGTTTTTGCTGCTGATATTGGAAAAAGAAGCCGAGTGCTTTGAGGAGCACTGCCTGGCCTTCCCTGACCCCAGTCCCAGTCCTCCTAGAAAGGAAAAGCAAGCAGCAGCCTGGCAGGAGGCGCAGACCTGTGGCGGAACAGCACGGCCAGGACAGCCCTGAGGGCTGGGAGGGAGGAACCAGCCGCCTTCCAGACAGCGAGTGGGCAAGGGGAAAGCCAGCCTGGGCTGTGCCCCCTGGGCAAAGTCCCTTCCACCACCCTCCAGCAGGTCTGGGGAGAGGCTGCAGCCCTGCAGGGCCCCCAGGGAGCAGCCCTGCCATGGGGCAGGGGCTTGGGAGCATTTTCTTTTTTCAGCACAGGCTGCAAGAGAGGGACCGGCGCTGGGGCAGCTGCTGAGATTTGGTGCTTTTTCCACTCTCAGGCAGGGGGTGGTTAGTGTAGGGAGCAAGGCAAGGTACGAAGAGGAGGGCTGCTTCCACCTCAGGCCATCAACCTGAGAAAGCACAACAGGGCAGATGTTTAACATGTACCTGCAACTGCACTCCTCCGTGCCGACTGCCTCCCCAGCAGCCCCCACTTTTTTCCTTCACTTTCAGACTGTTCAGAGGAAATGAGGTTTTAAGCCATTCCCCTTCCCAATAACTCTGCGAGTGGGTGGCCACCTTCTCCCAGACCTGACCAACTCACGGCACTCTCAAATTCATGCAGATTCCATGAAAACAGGAGGCTGGGAACAGGAGACAGAGCCTAAGGGCAATGACTCCCCTGAGGAAAGCACAACCACTATTAGACACCAGAGAAGCCACCTGTGGTAGACTCCAGCCTTGGAGCAGGGGGAAAGTCCTCAGCCACAACACATCCTCGCTGGACAAAAGGGAATCTCTCCATTTGACATTCACTCCTAAGAAACCAGGTGAGCCCCACAGCCCCGGCAAAGCAGATTTCCCTGCTGCAGTGCCGTGGGATGCCCCCAGCAACTTCACAGCTTTGCTTTGGAGCTCTGCAAAAATTGTGCTCTGTTCCTGCATCTGCCTGCCACCCCAGGGCAGGCATCCCCTCGGTTCAGAGGGTGTACAGAAGAAGGAGCAATGCCGATGTGGGAGCAAAAGGAGTTCACGGCAGGGTGAGGGTCCTGGGCTTGGAAGCCATCAGATCCCGGAGGGATGAACCCTGCTCAGCTGGGGCCCTGCCCCTCCAGTTAATCAGCAATTAAGGCAGGAGAGGGCACTTAATGGTGCTGTATATTAGCTTATCTCAAATGGCAGATCAAGGAGGAGACCACTTTAAACAGGGAGCTGGTTTATCTCTTAGGGAGAAGTGGAACATTTCTTTCCCCGTCCCCTGCCCCTGTGATTTATGCTGACCTGACATTTGCTTTTACACCACTAAACCAGGTTCTGACAAGAACCTCATTAAATGCTGCAGTAAATCAGTTCCTCTGACAAGGATCATTTTGCTGCTTTTGGAGATGAGAGGTGTACGCACATCTGGGGACTAATGCACATGCTTGTATACAAACGTACAGGCTGCAATGCACATGCGTATGCACATACAAATACACGTTATTATTATTATTTTTTTAAAAAAAACAACACTTGGCTGAACATCCTGAAAGGCTTTCCAGGGATGAAATACTAGCCACACTCCACAGCAGGGGAAAAAAGCACATTAAGAGGCATAGACAAGGGAGAAGAGAGGCCCTCAGTATGAAAAGAGATGGATGGGTCACCTGCCGGAGGGATTCGGGGATCACCTCCAGCCCACAGAAGCCGCGGAGGCAGGGGGCTATCACACCCCCTGGGCTCAAATGGCGTGAAAGCTGGGACAGGGTAGGAGCCAGGTGGTATGCGGATATTTGTATTTATAAGAAAAGCTAGAATTAAACCTTTTGGAGATTACATCCAGAAAGTACGCATATGTTAGAATGAGAAAGAAAAGCCAGTTAAAGTTGGTCAAAGTACAACATTAAAAGAAAATAAACAGCTTGGGAGCAGCAGCTTCAGCCCTCACAGGAGAATAACTCTATTTTCAAATCCTTGCAGACACTATTTCAATGCCCAGGAGTGAAAGAGCCTGACTCTTACGGGTAAAAGAACAGAAACATACACAAAGGAATTCTCCCCACTTACAAACTGTGGCATAACAGGAAGCTCTTCTGCTAGTTCAGGTAGGTACACGAAGGCCCTAATCCCACAACCGTAAATTGGTACAGATCGAGCCTCTTCGCCTGAGTTCAGCATTTGGCTCCTGTTTTCCCTTTAGAAAAAAACTGTTGGATGGTGAGACAAGAAGTGAACATTTATTCTGTCTATATATGAAGCCTTCTCGTCTTGGAGGCCATAGGCTCTCCATCTAGAAGGTAACCAGAGAGAACAGGACAAGGAGCCTCCCTGCAGGACCTAAGGCATGGATGGCTCCAGTCCCACACGCCAAGGCTTTTCACTTGCCAGTCACGAAGCCTCCCGACTGAATGAAAAGGTCATTTCCCCATTTTGCCGTAACAACGTGATCTGAAAATAAGCTCTTGCCTTAAAAAATATCTCTGCTGGCCTTGTTGCCCTGGGGGGGGCAAGGGAGGGGGGAGAGAAATAGAGGTGAAAAAAAAGAGAGAGGGAGAAAATAAGAAAAAAGGGAAAAAAAAAGTAAAGTCATAAGTTGTGCTGTTCTTCTTGCCAACATCTACAAATCCTCATCCAAATAACCTCTCATTTACATGCATGTTTATTTAGTTTTCATGGCCGTCTGGAAGTCAGAACTTTTTTCCCCCTTCTTGTCTAAGACAAAGATGCAGAGAGGCAGAGAAATGTAACCTCCATTAGTCAAATACACCACCATGACCAGCCACCATGGTCGGCTTTCTGACTGGCCAAACAACCAACTCACATGAGCTGAGGCTTTATGTACAGAGAAGGTGTTTTAAAAACGAGTTGATAAAAACCAAAACAAAGAAAAAGGGATGTGCCTGAGAAACAGCCCTTCCAGCCCCCTCTTAATATCAATATGAATGCTTCTGAGCTTTTTTAACCTGGCCTTGCTTTGTGGAAGGTTATCTTTCCCCTGAAAAGCTCTATATTGGTTACATCAGATTTCCTTAAATAAGTTATTTTATTTGTCTTTATTAATTATATTGCAATTGTGCTAAATATCTCAGGGAGGAATTGGGGCTAGACCATATGTTAACATAAGGCTTGGAAGTGTTCTTTCTTCTAGACACATGCAAAACTCCTGCTTCTTGACAGAAAAGGCTTCAGATAATATTTAAAAAGACAAACTATGTTCTTTGAGGGTCCAGAAAGTTTAAAACGCAGAATATCATTTATACCGAGACCAACAAAATCTTCACCGGAGTGTGAAATGGAGTAGGTATAATTAAATATCGAATAGCCAATTGGTGTCCTTTCCTGGCATTTAAATCACACCCCATGTGGCTCTCATTATGCAAACACTCACACTAATTCTGAACTTTGCCCACGTGAGGACACTGAAGTGGAAGTAAGAGAAATGATGTGCCCACGCACAGGTGAACCTACACTGCCACGTTCATAGGATCAGGTCATGTCTGTCTCTTGCTGCACCCTATTTTCTTTTTCAGAAGGAAGGTGCTGATCGATGCGGTCTAAGAGATGCTCTTGCAAAATCTTTTATTAATTTTTTTCAGTGAAGGTGCAAAAGTCTTCAAAAGCAGCTGGGTGACTCGTAAACCTGGCGCATCGAGGCTAGGCTTTGGTTTACCCTTTAACACTGACCTAGGCATAACGAGGGCATACCGGACATGCCGAACACACAGACAATTTCTGAACGTTTTGGGAAGCCCTTCCCTTCAATGCCTTTAAACTCCTTCTGGCTGTGGCAGCATGGCAATCAAGAAACGTCTTAGTTCTTACTACCTGCTTCTTTAAGGATTTTCTATGCAAGAAGTTTATTTTTCTTCGGCTGGCTAAAGCTGTATAATTTCCCTGATGTGGGTGAAGCTCTGCTAATATAAAAACACTTGTATTCATACAGCTTATTCCTGTATGAGAAAAGGGAACGAGCTTAGATGGCATAAGGCACCCTTATGCTGTCCGCACTACAGGATATGCTGCTATAACTGTATGGGTAAAATATCACAGCCGTAGCCAACATAATTACACCAGTACAAAAGATACTGTGTGTAGACCTGAGCTACATGTGCCACTTCCTAATACTTTCATATGCCACTTTTGGCCACCGTTGTACCTGAGTTAAATCACTTCGTTCACTCAGGTCCTCCCTACATCCCTACAGCAGGAAAATAACTGGCCAATTTAGCTGGGTCAACAGATATTTCTGACACAGGCGGGCAGAGCCAGGGCAGTCCCCTCGGTGGGGGCAGGCATCTCCTCCTTGTTTTGCCTGCTGACCCATCCGCAGCCTAGGGCTCTGCCCCGGACAGAGGTTGAGACTAGGAAGGGAGATGTCACAGGGCACGAAATCCAGCACGTCTGACAAGTTGGATCATTGTTTGTTGTTTCTGGGGCTAGCTCTTCTCTTCTCTGCCTGACACGCTGAATATCAGCCACAGTGGTAGCTTCAGAATGGCTGGCACTGCCGAGGGACTTTTGTCTCGCTGGGAGAGGAAGAAAGCTTAGTGTAAGCCTCTGCAAACTCAGGAATGAAAACCCTTTTTATAAAGGACTGTGCTTATAGTTTAAAGAGCAAGTCCTGCTCTAGCAGCCAAAATTGCTTCTCAGCCTTGAGCCAAAGCAGCAAGTCCTTAAGACCTTGCAGTGGTATAGGGAAGACCTTCAGTGTTTGGCTCCTCACGGCCTCCTCGCATGCTTTTGGGCTGAACAGACTTTCTTGGGATGTCTCTCCCCGTGCCTTGGTTCAATCTATTCAAAATGGAGACAGTAGTTAAGTGAATTGCTTGGATTTTGGCCAAGCAGGCTGGAATACACTGAACTCATCTAATCACGGAAGTTAAGTAGCCTTAGGCCCCTACAGTGCTTGGATGAAAGGCCAGGCCAAGCCAAGGGGTCGTGGTGGAACATTAAACCAAATAAATCAAACCAGCTGGGAGACTCCATTTGCTCTCAGTGTTACTTCTGAGCTGACGGATGGGAAGAAAAAAGGAAAGGAGGAGTTTGCTCGCTCACTCCCTGGAAATGACAGCTGCTCTCCCACTCGAGGGGGAGAGAGAGCACGAGGATCAACTGCCACGATCAATCAGATGGTGGCGGGGTGGGGAGAAGGCTGGGAGATGGAAAAAAGGAGCTCAGGGGACGGTGTGCAGTAACTGCAGTGAGGCTGGGGGCTGAGGGCTGCCCAGCTGGTTAGCAGGGAGCATCACTGAGCTGCTCAGGTATCCTGCAGCTGCCCCCACGGGGCTGGACCCCCCCGTGCAGTTGATCTCTTGTATTGGCAGGGAAGCTGGTTCTGGTAACACGTCCCTCCTGTAGGCTGCTCTTGTTGCTACAGAGCCTTCCTCATGGTGTGTATGGAGACGGGCTTGAGTAGGACACTGCGTAAGGCCCCATCCTCGTGGAGGATAGCTGAGTTGAACTAGGCTATAATTTTGTTAGGATGCAATACGGAGCACGATATATTTAAGAATATAAATAATCAAAAGTAAAATCTTAGACAAACAAGTTGTTGGGAAGCAGTTCTCAAGAACCAGGCAATGCTTTCACTGGGAAGGGCAGATACTGTTTGTACCATTAAAAATAATCCTTAAAGGACAGTAGTGGAACTGAACCATGACAGCTGGCAGAGCAGTAACAGCAGGCAATGTTGAGATAATTCCTTTTCCCAGTCCCAATTCATCTTGTTATTTGTCTAGGAGCTGCTGAAATTATTCTTTGAAGATGTGCATTAGGAACAGCTTATTATTGTTCAATCTGAAGGAGACAAAGCCACTCAAACCATAGTGGAAAGAAGAATCCTTTTCTATTAGATCAAAGATATCACTTTTTTTTTTTTTTTTTTCAGAGCTTCCTTTAAGTGGAGAAAAATAAAGGGTAGTATGTGGTTTCTGCTCCATGGGGGTGGCACTGAGCTTGCACAGGAAAGGTAGCTGTGTCTCACCTGAACTTCCAGATATGTTGGTGCATAAAACACAGGGGATACAATCACCTTGCAAGCGTGCATCAAGCCTTGACCTAGCACATCTTTATGGTCTTTGTTCTTTGCTAGTACAGTTTTCAATCTCTCCTTAATTTTGCTGAGTCCCTTTGGGGGATTATATTACCACTACCGTGTAGCAGAGAATCACCATCACCAGGTTTGTTGCACGCGCTGCACACAGCACCTCCAAATAGTGCATGAAGGAGGGGAGCAAAGTGACTTTCTGTGCTTCAAATATTATGTTAGGCCCTCCAGAAAAGTGTAAGCCCAGCCCAAATGGAGAACAGTAACCCAGAATTTGGTAAGTTATTCATGCATCGGATTTGTAAATGATTTCAGTTTCTAAGTATTGAATTGTTTGATCACAAATAGGAGCAGAGAAAAATACAAACGCAGCAATTGCCTTGCCTACTACTGTGAGGATCTTGAGTACTGAGTAATTAGACTTGGACTCCCCAAGTGTGGAATTAACAGTGTGTTTGGGTTAAACTCTTAAGACAAATCATACCCGGGACTTGTCTCAGCTTCCCTCTACCCCCACGGTGTAACTAGCCTCTGCGTTTGAGAGTATTTCGGTCTCCAGTTCTGTTATTCTATCACTTCTTATTATTAGAAGTTTTTCTCATATCCCGATTGGTAGAAAATGTCATCATTGATTGCCAAGAATAACCTAATATTGTTTAAAAACATTATTGCTGGGGCTGACCCAGGGCATGTCGTGCTGTGAGCAGAGTAGACTTGGAATCACAAACTCCTTTCAGCTTATGGAAGCAACAAGGGCCGATGTGTTTCATGTACTTTCCGAGGGCAAACTGGAGAAGAAGGTTACACCCGTTTCACATTGGCACTTCCTGCCAGTCAGCAAAGCAGCAGTGTCTTGCGATAGCTGTGAACGCAGATGTTCATCTCTGGCTAGGTGAGAACAGAAGGGCAACAAAGAAAGCACAAACCCGAGGGCGACAGAGGTATTCACACTTCTCTTTCGCCTCCCGTGTCACTGTCTCCATCGCATCGCAGAGGGCTGGCAAGCTCCTCTAAGAAAATACTAGCATCTCACAACGTTTGTGTAAAACTTGAACCACATCTTTAGGGATTTTGAGAAGTTTTGGATCGTATTAGAAGAGTTTTGCCATTATGTTTCCCCCTCATCTCCTGTTACTTCCTGCCTTTTGCATAACTTTGGACTAGCCTTGTGCTTTCTAGGATAGGAAACATCAGAGCTGTTATTGCTGCTTAATCTCAACAACACTTACACAACTCGCTTTGGATGGGGCTAGATGTGAGCCCCCATGAATTTGACCCTTTCCCGGTGGTTTTACACTGCAGCCAAGGAAGACACAGGGCAGGGTGAACGTGCTGTAATTATTTGCATTTTGCTGGACTGGAGGCATTAAGAGATGCGGTGCTTTGCCCAAGCACGCAGCAAATCAGTGGCAGAGACAGAAGCCTTGAGAATGAGCCTTGTATTTGAACCCAAATACCCTCCTTCTGCCAGGTCAAGAAAGAGTTAAATGAGAGGGTAGCAAGATGTTTAAACCATTTGGAGAGGAAAGGGGATCCAATCCCACCCATACCTGGGCTAAAGGAGAAGTTCCTCTTGTTGTCTGACCCCTGGGAGAGGTCTTTGCTATGGACTGTCCCAGCCTAGAGTTCCTTCGTGTATGTGAGATGTAGAAACCGCTCCCTCCCACCCTTCCCTTGCCCCATGCCAGCTATTGAAAATGTTACGCATAAACAAGCTACCCTGAGACAATTTATTTCAGCATTTCCAGAAATCTCTTTTTTTTTTTTTTTTCTTCCTCATATCTGCGGTCCAGTTTTAAAGAATCCAATGTGCATTTGGAAAGCTGAATATTCTGTGATTCATCTGTGACTATTTCATGGCAGATTAATGTGCTGTTATAGTGAGAAGACATAAATAATTGGGTGCTTGTTGATTTATTTGTTGCCATTAGTATTTGTTCACAATTCAGGCTTTTCTTTTTCTTTCAATGTCTGTGAATTGTTCAAAACCCACTCTGGTTTTGTTACAATAGTCTTTTTTTAAATATATCTTTGATCAAGTCTGGAAGAAACATCTCCAGTTTGCTTGGGATTTGTATGATTTGATCATTTGCTGCTTCTTGTTCTTGGTGTGCTTTGGTTACCTGAATCACAGGGCACTGGTTTTGCTTCTGGTTTGGATGGCTAATACTTCTGAGAACAAAACTTAGTTATCGTTTTAATGTGTCTTTTAAATGTATTTATGGTTCTCTCACACACACACTATATATTATATATATATAAATCTTAGTAGAACAAGAAGAAAATAATGGCTATGAGGAGAAAGAAAAGGAAAAGAACGTGGTTACTTGCTGTGCTGTGTCACCCATCTTCACTTTGCCACTTTACCCTTTCTCTAGCTTAGTTTGCCTTTTAGGTTCTGCCTTTTACTCACTCTGCATTTAAGCCCTTGCCCAGAATTTCCCAGCTCAGCTGGCTACCGGGCCGTTTGCACCCGTACGAAGTGCAAACATCTTTTGTAAGTGGTGAGTCACGGAGGTGGACGGCAGCACAGCTGAATAACGAGCACGATAGAAATCTGACTCCTGCATTGGAATAAAGCTACAGCGTGGGGTTTCAGAATATTTTCATGATTAAAACTATTACTTTCAGCAGGCAGTTGTGGTGTTAGTCGGCACATTGTTTTCCTCTTTAGTTTGGTCATGAGAATTATGTTGTATGCAATCAAACCACACCTGGTTTGCCATATAAGTATAATATTTTTTTAAACTCTGACCAAAGTTTCATTAAACATATACAAAATGTTGGAGCCAGAGATTTTGCATCACTTAAAAAAGATGGCTGATGAAGATAGCTTTAACTCCTATAAATAAATTATAAGATGGTGCTAGCTACAGCAAAGCATTTGTCATCTGAGATGATGGTGAGAGAGGAAAGAGCAAAAGGAGAATCCAGCCAAGGCTGGGAATTACAAAACATGCTCAGAGTAAGAGCAATTTGGGGGAACAGATTAATATCCTCTGGGGTATGCACAAGAACTGATTGCTGCAGAGATCCAGCAAGAACTGATTGTGCAGAGCATCGCTGCGTCAGTCTGGAGAAGGCAGAGCCACGACCGGACACTCTCAGGACCTTAATCTATTCCCCTGTTTATGATTCCATGTTTATGTAGCGATATTGTTGAAGATCTTGCCATTTGCAAGCTGAAATGTATATCAGAAAGAAATGAATCTGTATGCATGTGCAGTTCATACACAGAAATTCACCAAGTTCTGTACTTTCCCAAAGCAGCCTGAGATTTAGCACGGTGGGAGGCCACTCGTGCAGCTTCCCATCTTCAGGGGCTGGCTGCCAGAGTTGCCACTGGAGAAGACACGTTTAACTGTCTGAAAGAGAGGATACAGCCACATCACTCTGCAAATTCCCCCTGCCAACTGTTCCATGGTCAGACGATGCTATGGAAAAAGAGTCCCTCGCCAGCCCTAGAGGGAAAATGTAATGCTTCTTGCCAGGTGGATGGAAAGAGAATCATGCAGCTGGCACAGACCTTATACTTCTGATAATGCTAGAACAACTTTGCTTACTTGTTAGGTTTTTTGCGTTACCTGTTGATCAAAATTCCTTACCCAAGTTCTTTCCCTTGATGTTGAACAAGCCAGGATCGGATGCTTGTCACCAAAACCCATGCACTGAGTAAGACAAAACCATGTTATGTCATGCTCTTCGTGGCAGCGGGAAGAGGGAGAACAGCGGGGAAAGCTCCCAGCTAAATCGAATGTAGCTAGGTGAAAAGACAAACTGCAAAGCAAGGTGGGAAGAAAAAGGACAGGCCAGCACTGTGTGGATGAAACCACTCAGAAGAGAGCTGCAGAGAGCAAAGCGTCAGCCTCGGAAGGCCAAGGATAAGTATCATTTTTTTTAGGATCTGATCTCAGCTGAAAGGGAGCTAACCCTGAGTTATTCCATCGGCTTAGGTGGGTTTCACTACGGTGCACAGCCATGAACACTGGGTGAATTAAATACAAGCTGGAATTGAAGACCAAGGACCACCAGTTACTTAGATGCTGCTCTGATTATAGATAATGTCTCTCAGAAGCTTTAAATTTTGAAGACCAATTTTTAATGAGCTTGGGTTAAGTTTGGATTATTCAAGGTTACTTCTTGCATTCAGTGGATCAGCTCCAGTAACAAGCCTAATACTCTATCATATTCTCAATTTAGACTGCTCTGTGACAAACACTGGGCCATACGTATGCTTAATCTTTTCCAGTGTCTGGAAAAAGTTTGACTTTCCTTACGTTCAGCACAGTAACCTTAGTGTATGTGGCTTGTTTTTTCTCTAGTGATGGACTGAGTGAAACTAAAACTCCCCAGCTACGCGCTGCTCCTGCTGCAGAGGGCCTGAGGCCGCTCACGTCCGCGTTTGGGGGGACACAAATCCTTGCTCAGGAGATCTGCAGGACAGATACCTCTGGCTTCCAGGCAGGTCTGAGCTAGGCAGGGAGGGGAGAGAGAGATCCCAGTGCTGTAAGTGAAATCATGTTGGTTTTGCTCACTGTCGTCTATGTTTTGTCTCTGCCTTTGCAAGAACTGTAATTCCCATGATTTATACACAATGGCTGTCCCAGTTTGAATGGTAATTAAACTAACTGGGCAGGCTACTCGAGCCCTTCTCAAGCCGTGCAAATGGCCCCAGCTGATTCCTAGCTCTGTTCGGGCACCCTCGAGCTTCCCCGACCGTGCTGACCTCGTCCCCCCGAGCAGCCTCAGCAGGCAGATGTCTAACAACCACTGGCCTTGCACCAACTGTGAATAATAGAAACCGGGCAGTTTTTATAAGAAAACCTTGCTGAAGCCATGGTAGTGTCCTGGCAAGCCAAAAATGCAACACAACATAATCCACAAACAGCCTCCATGAATCAAAAGAAAACAGGGGCAGATAACAGCATGGGGCTACTTCCTTCAGTGCAAATTGATAATGAAACATTCAAAACAATGTCACCATCTCCATTCAAGCTGATGGATTGCATTTGATTTCTGAAAATGCTGACAGTAGCATTCTTTGAACAAATATACCGGTGAATATTATTTTTGGGAACAAAGAGACCCATCTCAGTCTCAATTGCTGGTGGGGAAAGGAAATCATCCAATACTTTTCCAAGCTCGGTTTTTGTTTTGTATCTGAAAACAGGAGTTTCAACCATTGTCAAATTATCTTGCAGAGATTTGGTTAATTTTCAAGCTCTCTTTAATCACTTTGTGCTTCCAGTATTTCATAGCAAGCATCAGAGCTGCTTGTTTTCCTGTAGCTTCAAAACTAAGAATTGTTTTGTGCCTCAAGCCCTAAGTATTTACATTGCATTGCTTGTAATCAGCACTAGAAGAGGCACACTGAGCACCTTTTCTGCAGAAAACCTGCTTGCATTTTTATTGACAGCTATTTTGTTTTTACACAGTGTAAAATCAGAGCAGAATCCAAGCCCCTGTCTAGTCAGCACTGGAAATTAAGATTGCCATTTGAAATAAAAAGCTCTTTTTAATTGAATTGGTAAAATGAGTAATGCCATTATTATTGTTGTTGTTATTATTACTATTATGCACATTGTGCATCCACGTGTTCAGCTTTTCCTGGGGCCCTGTGTTTGCAATGGGCTGCTTTTACCTCAGACTGACTGCCCAGGATAGATACGAGGAATGCCTTTGCTGAAATGGTTGAGATAAAATGTTTAGAAGAACTCATTTCTACCATGGACAGACTGCCTCAGCTCCTACATTTTTGCTGAGACCCATGTGCCCAATTAAACGCAGTGGTCATTCACAGAAATTCACCTCCATGCAGTGAAGGAGAAGTGAAGACACTGCTGAAATGTGTGCAAGTATTTAACCCTTATCAAGCAACCGCTGCCATTAAACTCAGCAGAATAAACACACACGATTCAGGGCCGATCTCTGTGCTAAGGAAATTGAAGCCAATATTTAAACAGGCCAAAGCAGTCATCAGACAGATTCTCGAGAAGATAAAAGGAGAAATGTCTCCTATCAACACTTTAATCCATTGCTTCCAGAGCACTCCTGTGCACTCTTGACCTGGCAAAGGAATGAATCCTGAAGGGGAATAGCGATCATTGCAGTGAAATTGGAGTTCACAACTGGAAGGTGCTAATTTTGCTTAATCTCATTCAACACACTTTAGAAAGTAACAAAATATTAAAAATAACACTTTTATTTCATTAAAAAAAGGATTGGCAGCTCCAAAGCTGAGATCCCCTGTGGCTCCATTACCAGCACAAGAAAAATCACGTGGATCAGATAAAGGGATTAATCCAATTCGGGCTCATGGGTGAGCTCGAGGAAGTGGCTGAGTTTTTCCCCTGTTCTTCATGGGTTTCCCACGTACCCAAAACTTGAAAATCACTGTGAAGCCTGAAGAGCATGATGGAAAGCTCATGGACAGATGTGAAAAGCTTTCCATTCACACTGACAAGCTGTAAATTAGACTTTGGTTAATAACCAGGCTGCAAGAAGTGCCGTGGCAGTGCCAGCAACAGAAGCACTGGGAGTGTTCTGGAGGCTTTTTTCAACCCATGGGGTTGAGCAGTCTGAACAGGGACTGCTGCTACAAAAGGGATTTGTCCTCTAACACAAGAATGGCAGAAGTATTCTTCCAGAGATCAAGGCTGGAGTGAGGTTCATACTGTAAACAAAAAACACAATAACCCTGTGGATCTCAAAGAGTTTCATAAAGCAGACACATAAATCCCTTCCGTGATTCTATGATTCTTATTTTAGAGATCAGGAAACTGCAGAAAGAGAAGTAATGAAATCAGCCTAGGAACAGAGGAAAATTCAAGGGGCCATTCTTGCACTGCCTCATATTGGCAAACGCGCCTTTGCAGACATGAGGCTTCCCTGATGTTCTCTACTGAGAGAGCTTGCATTAAGCAGATTTTTGTTCGTAGACAAGACACTCTAGATAAAGATAAAAACAGCTTGTGTCATTCAGAAAACTTCTCTTTTATGTGGCTCTAATGAATGCATCGGTCCTTGCAGTATTCCTTATCTCTTGCTTATTTAAATGGTTTGTTCTTCTGAGCAGGGACTGGATATTTCCATAACGTAGATTCATGAAAGAACTTGGAACAAAACAAAGCAAAGCCGTCAGTAGCTGATGAGTCTCCTAATTTTTGCTGATGTTGAATGTTAGAAAAACAAGACCGTTTCCTCTTCCATTTTTCACTCGAAGCCTGAGGTTGCCCGCTGGCAGCCCACGGTTGGGGGCTTTGAGTGAAAGCTGTAGGCTGAGTGTTAATTTTCATGCTAGTCAGTCCCTCCTGTGCCAGAGGATAAACAGTCTGTTTGACCATCCCGTTCATCACCCAGCTGCGAGGAGGGTAAAACGCACCTGCACGGAGCAGCCCCGGCCACTCTCCAGCTCCGCAGGCAAATGGCTCTTGGCTGCGGCTTCCTCCGACGAGAGCGATGCCACGAGCTTTTCCAATTTTCACTCAGTCTCTATCCAGCTGCTCGTGTCTAGCCACAGATAAGCACTTAATAGGAGAGGAAATGAACAGCAATGGAGCCGTCCTGGAATGAAGGCAGAAGACAGCCGTTTAACAAAGGGCTTTCTGAAAGCCGCCGGCTTAAGGGATCTGCCTGCCACTATCTCCTTGGTTGCCCTAACTGGAAAGCGATCTGATTACAGGGTGGCTGTCTGGCTGGGTTCCCTCCAGCTGACCACAAAGCAGCTGGCAGAAGAAAACGGCTTTAAACAACTCTTGTTGTCAGGCCACAAACAAGATGTTTGTTACGCAGGACGTAAACCTCAAACCAAATGAATTAAACAGCGACGACAATGCTCCTTCCACCAGGCTAAGGCGTTCCCCTTTGCTCACAGGGAGCAACTGAGCATGTAAAGGCAAAGAAAGCAAGGGCTTCCAGCTCAGCAGCAGTGTCATGCACAGTGAAACAATTTAATGGCACTCTAAAGGATATTAAAACTATGCTGAATATCAACCAATAATTCTGCAACTGCCAATTTATTTCCTATTTGGTGCCCTACAGTTTAAAAAACTGCAGTGTACAGACATCCTCATCCTGGATGCTTAACACCCCTCCCAGAAAAACAAAACCAAAACAATTCAAACACATTTTGTCCTTTCCAGTCAGATCTGCTTTATGCAGCTTTCACTCAGATAACACCTTTGCAAAAACCATACTAAAGAGGCCCATCTGGGTAGTTCTAGATAGATTTTTTTACACTGTGGCCCAAGCACCAACGATCATTTTTAAGTCAGAGAAAGATCTCAGAAAAATATAAAAATACCAAAACCTAGCTGTCAATATCTTCAGTAATTTTTATTCTCATTTTAACATCCAGACTATGGTCATACATCTTTATTTTAAAGCTGGTCTTTGCTAGAGAAAAGTTAGGTCTAAGAGTTCGATCTCAAGGAAACGAAAAGCCTTCTCTGGAAATCCACCCAGAAGGAGACAGCTCACTTTTGTTCAGTGGCTTGGGAAAACCAAGCGTTTGTAACACAGCTGCAGCTCCGTCTCAGTTTAAACCAGTTTTCTGCGACATCTCAACAATTGCTGGTATATCCCGACCAGCCTGTGGCAAGAAAAACAAGGCTGCCAGTGTGTGCGGCGCGAGCGTGTGTGTGCATGCGGAGGTCTCCGAAGTGCCAGCAGCTGGACGGGGCAGAACGTGTACGCGCTGACCTGCCCAAGCCATGCCTCAGTCCACTGCAAGCCTGATTCATTGCATACTGTGAAGTGACCCATGGTA
The DNA here is from genome assembly GCF_011077185.1 of Oxyura jamaicensis. Taxonomy (NCBI): domain Eukaryota; kingdom Metazoa; phylum Chordata; class Aves; order Anseriformes; family Anatidae; genus Oxyura; species Oxyura jamaicensis. Next base: position 11,171,054 of record NC_048910.1, on the reverse strand, counting down.
TCCAGCTTGCTTGCATTGGCTTGGCTGAAGAAACCACAATGCCTGCCTTGCCCAATACGCCTACCTATGAGAGAGGCAGAAAAACTCGGTAAATCATGCCTCCCACATATACTTCGTAGATCTTCCTTGATTTGGACATTTTTAGGGGCTTCTGTATCAGAGCAGTGTCCTCTAGAGCAAAAGAGCAATGTCCTTTCAAGAAAAAAAAAAATGATAGGAAAAATCTACATCAGGTCTGGAAACCTTAGTGACAGGAGCAGCAGAGATGTGACCGATTCCTTGGGTGGCTGGCTGAGTATCAGCTAGCTAATTCCCGTTTTGTAGGCCCCTATGCCCTCACTTTGAAACAACCCAAAATCCATGCTGCCAGAAGGGCTTCCTCTCCGGGGAGCTCAGAATTTAGATGGCAGCATGGAACAAAGCAAAGCATCTGCCTGAGGGCACTTGCACACCTAACCCAGACCCATAACACAAGGTTCTGATGAGCCAAAGAGTGAACGACCCAACCACACTGAGATATGGAAACCACTTTTCTCCATGAGAAAAGGAACCATGAGATGAGCAGTGGGCAAGAACCTCTCAGAGAAGACAGTTACTTTGCACACAGAGTCCCTCAGTTTGCACCTTTCATATTGGCAACAGCAGCATGGAAATCTAACTGGAAAACTGTGTTTGTTTTGCCCTGGCATCCCCAACTCTGACCATTAAGAACCTTAAGAAACAAGGTTTACTAATAAAATAAAAAATGTAAAAATAAAATTGGACCAACTCAACTAATTAATCTTCTCATAAGGGTTCTTCTTGTGTCCAAAATGCATTAGTCTTTCGACTCTGAGATGTCTCCATCAATATTTGTAAGGAGGAGAGACCTCCATCTGCCTTCCCTGGCTAGTTTGAGGGCATTTGACCTCTCAGATGAATTGCTATGTTTGCACATTTCGCTTCTTTGATCCCAAAGTCCATGGCTGCCCAAATATGCACTTCCATGGGGAGGAACGGCATTCCCTGACCAAGTCAGCCCAGTGGGAAAACAAACAGTGAGGGAGCAAAACAAACCTATAGCATCAAAAAACATCAATCACCAAAGGTGTCAACTGCAGAGGCATTTGTACGCACGCCTTCAAAGCCAAGTAATTGTTTTCCATCCAGCTAAGTTGGAAGGGTTATTTGTTTTACTATATTATTTAAGGGAATGTAGTTGTGAGACGGGGCTACTATGACGTAGATTTATCTTTTAAACATCTTGAGAATCCCACAGCTTGGCTGCTAAATATTTACAGAAGATAAGAAAACAGGCACAGAACTTGCAGCCTCCTCTGGTGAAGGAGGTGGAGCTGGCTAACACTTCCGTGTTGGGGCACAAGAAATGTGCAGGTGTGTGCAGAAGTATTAAAAATCAGAGACAGGTCCCTTCAGTAGTTTAACTACACAGAGAAACGCTCAAATTCCAGAGGAATAACTACCCAGTGATGGACTTGATTCAGAGCTCAGAACCTGCTTTCAAAGCGCTGCTGTCACGGGGAAAGAAACCAAGCTCAAGCACACTCCTTGGTGGTGGGCCGAGACTCAGCGGTGGCGATGGGAATTCGCTGCTTTGCTACTTCAAAACACCAGGCTGTTGCTTTTGCCAGCCAGGTGGTCGGAGAAGCTTGCTGGCTCCGTTCAGATGGGCTGATTGTGCAGCAGGACCCAGGGGATGCGAGCCGAGCAGAGCAGCCCACCGCAGCTGGGGCTCCGGAGCTAGCTGTGGGCACCGCACAGCCACCAGACAGCTCAGGTGACCACTATAAAATGGTAAGAAAACTTGAAGATATCCACCTAAAAACCGGTGTGCTGACTGCTGGGATCTGCCTCTTGAATGAGACAGCATCTGCCCTGCAGCAACAGCTTCTTCAGGGACTTTTTGTGGGTGCCGTTGGCTTGTTTGCCTAAATGCTGCTGAGGGACTTCAAATCTATGATCTTGGAGAATAAATGGGGAGAAAGAAAGAAAGGTCTTTTACACTGAGCTGCTAATAGGCCATCGCCTGAAAGATAACGAAGAAGTTTTACTTAAGAGTGCTCCTTGGTGGGAAAAACAAAACAAAGCAACAAGAAAACACCATCCTTATTTCCCTACCCTTATTGGTTCCCCTATTTCCCATTGCTGTTATGCCAGATCCAATATTCTTATATTTATGATTTTCTGAAGCAGAAACTGAAAATTGAAGACGTGCAGACACCTTCAGAAAGCAGCAGGGTGCTCAGAGACCTGCTGGAGGCCACGTCCCATGTCCTAGTTGACTTCAGCCCCCAAGACCCCCCTTACTTCAGCTAAGTGTGGTGAAGATTTCCTTTCGCCAGGGTTACGTTGAGACTGAAGAAATAATGATTTCAGGAAAGTTTGGTTCTTTGTTTAAGAGGAACAACTGAGAATGCAGCAGCTTCCAGTTGGCTTCAGCTCACACCTCCTGCCCATAGCCTCAGAACAGAAGACTAGGAGTTATCACCCTTCCAAGCACTTCTGATTCAATCAATGTGATTTCATCCTGTTGGAATTTCCTCACTTGTAAAATACCAATTAAAGCCTTAATCGTGCTGTGAACGTACCCCAGGACCATTAGGGTAGAAGGAGCCCCATCTGCATAATTCTATCCATGCCATTATTTCGGATATGACTGCTGAAACAGTTGCTCCATGGCCACATTACAGCAGGCAAAGGGTTCTGTAGAAGCAGAACTCCTGGTGAGGATGGCAGTACATCAGATTCAGAGCATCCCGCTGGAGCTCCCCCAGCAGCCCCAGGAAGCCCCACGACGTTTTGCCTGGTGGAGCAAGGAGCTCCCACCTGCTGCTCCGTGAACAAGGGGATGTCCCCTGCTGTCAGCCAGTGCCCACGACAAAAACATTCCTAGATTACCCTCAAGGGAGAGGCTAGGAAGGAAGGGATATTGTTTGTTTCTCTTACATCTCCCTCCTGCACTAGAAATTTTAAATTGGTTTATATGAGTTGCAGGCTAAGCTAAACATTTTAACTTGTCAATCAACTTGTGTTTGTTGACCTAAGATTGGCAGATATGGGAGACAGTTATTAGGAAAAAAAATGAGCATAGTGGAAAAATCCCTTCTTGGGCTTTGTTTCTGCTATATCATCTTGGCATCAGCTCTGAGCCTTTTTTCTTTTTTTTTTTTTTTTTTCTTACTCAGTGAAATAATACTGTAAAAATAAACACACACAATCAATTCATCTCCTTAAAGAGACACGTGTGTGTTTAATAACGTTTAACTTGTTTACTGCAAGGAACTCACAACTCCTCACTTTATTTCACTGATTAAATCCTCCTTTGGAGCCAGTGAAAGTTAAGGAGGTTTGACATGTGCATTTTGCCATGCCTTCGGAATACTCCTGAGTAAAACATTTTTTCTTTGGGGGAAGGGAGCAGGCAGCTACTGCTGGGGAGCTCTTTGCTTTGCAGTTTTGTGTAAATCTGCCCTTCCAATTTGCTCCAGAAAGGTTTTGCATAAGTTTCAGGAATAGGTAGATTAAGGCAAGCAAATGGAACCTCAGTATTTATATTCTTTATAGATCAGCTGCTGACTCCATGTCCACGGGATCTGCTGGTCCTCAGCATTAGGGAAAGCCCAAAAAACAAAGAGCTTCACGTCAGTACCGAGCAGCAGCACCACAGATCCATCAGCCATCCAGCGTGTTTGCTGGCAGCTGAACACGTATTTCTCTAAGTTGCTCACAATCATCTGTGAAGGTTGACTAAGGAAGGCGGGTGACCACGCATGATGGTCCACCGCAAACCCTAGGACCACATCACGGATCGCAGAGACGCCTCCCTCGCCCTGATTACTCTCCCAGCATGATGGCCTCTTGTGGTCCAGCCTCACATTACAGAAGAGAATGGGGATAAAGTTCAGAGAAAGTGGTGGTAACCACAACAGGCTGACTCCGCTTGGGAGACTAAGCATAAAGACAGCAGAACTAGTCATTTATTTAGGATTGTGCAGAAATTCTGGGGAGTTGCTAATCCCCCAGATAAAACCATAAGTCCTCAATTTTTGAAGCAAAAGGATGGGACAGAACCCCCAATCCAGTGCAAAATGGATGTAAGTAAGAGCACAGTGTTCCCAGCAGCCTTTTCCTTCCTAGAAATGAATTTAAGTTACCCTTTACAATTTATTTAAACCGTGGGCCACCAGCAGAGCTGGCACAGACCAGCGTGGTTCTCTTGAAGTCAATAAGGCTTATATCAGCTGAAGATTCCCTCCCTCAATCCTTCATTTCCAAATATTATTTCTTCTAGCACACATTAAGCTTGCATCATAGCTGGATGAAAATTGACTTCACGGTCTCAGACAGGCAATTCCCACAGGCCAGAGGTGTCATAAATGTGGTTGGATATTTAGCAAAGGGCCACCGCTGGCAGCAGGCTTAGAAACGCCTTTCATACTTGGCCACATACTGGGCATACGTAGAAGATGACTCCACGGTTCGTGGTAACCTACCTCCTCTGCATTCCTTCCGTGAGATTTAGCAGCAGGTCAGTCCTTAGCGGTCTGATACTGCTGGCAAAGAGTCTGATCCACCTCTGATCTCTGTCACAGATACCTGGGCAAACACGTCCAGCTGAGGATGGCTGTGTATTAAAGATCACTGATGTTATTATAAACGGTTGCAGGGGGTTTCAGGTGGCGAAGGGTGAGGCTCAAGGCTTTAGTGTCAAGACAAATGTCTGAAGGTCACCTCACAGAGTGCTGATGTGTCAAAATAAAATACAGAGGGGAAAGAAAAAAAAAAAGCACGACCAAGCCTGCTTCTGGCAAATTGGTGTTTCTAGTTCCCTAGCTGAAATCTAGGGTGGCCAGCTGCGTCCCCAGCCTCTGTAGGAAGGGCAGAGCATCAGCTTCTGCTGCAGCAAAGAAGGTGCAGGTTAGGTATGAGGATTTTAGCTCCATGATGGGCTGTGTGTGGCAGCAGCAAGGTTCCCTCCCTGGGAGGTTTATGTGAGCTAATTGCAGTCATAAACATTTAGGACCTTATTGAGCTCCAGCCACTGGCCAAGGCAGGAGGCAGATGCTTTTTCTGTACCAGGTTCCACGTTTATAAGAAGGGGACCACAGCACGAGGGGCAAATCTGTCCCACCGGTAAGAGATGTGCTACCTCAGGGGAGGGGACAATCATTTGTTCGCTGTGTGCTGGACCAAGCAAAGCGGTGTTCTCAGCTTGCTTCTGTATCACCCACGGCAGATACAGGTTGTGTTGCATCCTGGAGCCGTATCTGGAGGCAGGAGGTAAAAGCATCTCCTTGGCCACTGGCCAGAAATGTGAAAGAAGGCTTCTCATCCCTCCAGGAATTTTGTTCTGATTAACTACTGGAACACGTTCGCTACGGACACTGAGATCCCCCCAGCTAACAGAAGGCAGCACCTATTCCTTTAAAGCCGCCCACTGCAGAGAACATTTTCTTCCTATTATCCCAGCACTGCATGGGTTTCCAGTTGGTGTTCAGGTGTTAATGCAGATCTATAAAATCCCACATAGTTTGGCTTCTGAAATCTCAGGCACGTTCTGCAGACAACGAAGCATTCACACAACTCCAGCTCTGCCTCTGAGCGTGGCTGGTTAGCTACAGGGGAGGACACTTGTATAACAGCATAAAGCTGTATTATTCCATAACGACTTGCACCAAAATGAGCTAAAACGCACAGCTGACCTACAGAGATACAACACGCTATCAGCCTCACGCGTGCCTGTTGAAGTTCTTATTCCCCCCCCAATTACGGTTAATGTGACCGAGCTTAAACTTCAAGGAAAGCGTAAACGAGCAAACACAGCTGAACATACTGCTCTTGAAGTAATATTTGTGCATGTGCCCAAAGGCTTAGGGACAAGCACATTTCAGATATTGTAAAGATAAAATAGGCCTTGAAAAAAGAATTTGAGAAGTTTATGGGAAGTCTGTGTTATTCAACGTGGGGCAGAAATACTGCAGCCAGAAGCGAGATAAGGTTTTTTTTTTGTTTTGTTTATATATACACACACACATGTTTTAAGAATAGTGTTCAAAAGCATTCCAGAAATATATTTACGCTGATTTAAAAATTCATCCACTAAAATTTTAATCCAGGGAGAGAAGAGTTGACTGCCTGCATATCAGGTAAACGCCTTCTGTATAGGTTTGGGCTGCAGTAGATGCAGGTAAAAATGGGGCTGAAATATCCAGCCGAGAGGATCTTGTGATGTACCACCAGGAACTGGCTTTGGTGCTTTCTTAAGTGCTACAATTTCAGAAGATCAGATGAAATCTTTGCTTTGGGATGTTTCTTCCACAACGAAGGAAAGTAGAAGGGGAAAAAGCAAATTATAGGACACTCGCAACAAGGAAAGGAGACCAAAGGAAAAGCATTTCAGTGGAACCACCTTAAGCTCTGATGAACTCCACCAAGCATCCCCCTTTCCGCTCAAACAGCCGAAGGACCAGAGGTGCTGTAATTACCCTGCAAACCTGTATGTCATTTGCCGGACCACAATATTTTTCTTGCTCACTGTGCTCTCTTTCTTAGAGACAAATTTGCTCTGTTGATGAAGACATGAATTAATCCTGGTAGAGCCTTTCCAAAAAAACATTTTATTTTAAAATGGCTGGGGGAAAAACCTAAGCGATGCCAATGCAATCTATTTATTTTGTTTTAGAGAGGTGGTGTCCCTCCTCTTTATGCCAGTGACATTTAACGGCAATATATATATTAGGAGCCCAATGAAAGCCTCAATGTGTGAGGAGGAAGGTCACAAGGGAGATGAGTTTGCAGTCATTAGCCCTGGCCGCAATTGCAAATCTACCTCAGAGGTTAACACACCTTGTTACAGCGGGTTTCAGAAGATGGACTCCAGGATTAAGTAACCCCTGGGTGGTCCTCCAGGGTCAGATGAAGGGATGTTTCCACTAGCTACATGTCAGGAGGGCTGATGTTAAAAGGGCTTCAGTCTCCACCGATGCCCTCACCCTTCCCAGCAGCAGCGGGATGTAGCACCACGGCTGCTCGCAGTGCCGCAGGCTCTTGCCCTCTGGCTCTGCTGACTGCAGAGACAGGATACGACCTTGCTGGGCTTGCTGCTGAGGGCTGGCTATGCCTCTGTGTGTCACGCAGCTGCCCTGGAAACCTGGAGCCTGCAGCAAGCAGGAATTTTTATTGAGGAGGATGTGACAGGAAATGCAGAGGAACCCCAGAGTGGAGATGTAGCGTCCTATAAAGCCACATGGTGAGGGTGGAACAAGGCATGGTCTGCCTTACCATGCTTTTCTTCCCATCATTAAAATGCCCCTGCTAGGGCTAAGCTCTGGAAATCCTACAAAGAAAATTGCAGTCACTGTTGCGTTCACAGGGAGCTAGATGGATGCTCCATGGTTTGCTTCATTTTAAGCTCTCCTTGCACAGGGGATTTGTTTTGAATCACAGGAGGAGGAACCATGTCTGGCAGTGAGGTGACAGCTGAGCCCTAACAGGTGCTGCTGCCTCCATCAGGAAGGGCACCGTGCTGCCACCATGCTCATCACACCGCAGGCTGCGTGTTTGTCCCATGCTGGCAAGCAGTTGTGTGGCTCCCAGCAAAGGGTTGCAGTCTGCTGACTTGGCAGCTCTCAGTTCCCTGCAGCACTGGATCCTCGAGCAGATCACAGGCAAATATTTAGACACTAGTGCACACAAACGGGCATTCCCTCAGCTCTTTCACACAGGGATACAATATTTAATCAAGCCCTAGGCAGAGAACAGCAGCTCTGAATTGAGGAATCATTATATAAAAGACTCTGCTGGCTTCTGGTGACGGAAAGGAAAGCAAGCTCTGTATCACGCAAAGGTTTCCAGCCCATTTCTGGGTGTAGGCCTTCCAGGGTTTCCTAATGTTGTGTCTCCCCTAAATTTTCCCAAGTCACCCCTTTAGTTACACAAATTCAGCCAACTGTAATGGTCTCTTCTAGTCCTAAGAGCAAGACTCTAAGTTTTCTAGAACCCTATGATCCCTGAAGGGTCCCAAAAGGGAGGAGGTTTCCCTGCTTGTTATAATGTCAGTGTTTTATTGAAGTGATAGTCACAATTGAGTCAAGCCCCCTGTAATGATTCTTGTACAAGTGTTATAGGCACAAAACAAGTGAAGGAACAGGATTATTACTGCTGAAAGCAAAGCAGCAACATTCCCAGACTCAGTACAAATATTGGCTGATACAGCCAGCCCTAACCTCAGCCAAACAAGCAGGCAAGAACTGCAGACAGTTGAAGAGAAAAAGGAAAAGCTGAAGTAGAGGTTGGACTTGACCCTATCCTTTACTCAGACAAGACAAACAGTTTGTCATCAAGGTACGGGCGCTGTTTGTGTTTTTGGAAACATACATGGTGCGTCCTGATGAGGGACACCATGCTCTGGGAGTGATACAGAGCTGCTTCCACACCAGGTCTCTGGGGCAGACGTCATCATGTCACTGCTGGAAAGGCAGCTGCCCAGTGAGAGGGTCTCCGATGTGGAACCGAAGGTTAAAGGAGACCTGCCTCCAGGCATGCCTTGCTCTGCCCGGCTCAGCACTGCACTATTTGCTCGCTCAGCACTCCATTGCCCGTGGAAGCAGCGCGTCCCCAGCTGGGCCAGCTGACCAGAGCATTTCACTGCCCAAGGCAGGAGCTAAAAGCACCTCATTCCTCCACTCCTGCTCAAGAGACAGCCAGAGGGCTGCCTTCACATCCTGCCACATGCTGCGGCTTTTTTTCTTTTCCTACAGCATACAGGGTGAAGCCTAATGGTCAGTAAATCACCGGTGAAGCAGCTTGTTTACAGGCAGCAGCAGCTCATGTGTGACCCAAGGAGCTGCTCTGGTTCAGCTGTGCTTGGAAAAACCGAGGTGCTCATGTCTGAGCACTCTGCTGGGGCACGTACTGGGGGGAGCACGGCCCCTCCAGCCATACCCCTTGGGTAGCAGCAGATGACGAACACGTAAACCTGGCAGGGAAGCAGGTGGAGAAGCTATAAATCTGCCAGGGTATCTTAGAAACTGCTCTTCTATATTTGCTTTCTTTGTTTGTCTTCTTGATGCCTCTTTCCCAGTGTTTGGGTTGAAGGAGCTGCTTGAAAAGTCCCACCCCAGCCTGGGTGCTGCTGACCGGCACAAACGGGAGAACTCACGCTGCTGGCAGTGAAAAGCTTTCCTAGAGATGAGCGTGTTTTCCAGTTTACAAAGCTCTCTGCTTGTACCTGCCCACACTTAACATCAGCCAGCCTTGATTTACAGCACTAGGCTCTACGATGAAGTTATCTTGGGAACCAACCAGTGGCGCAGGTCCCTCTCCCCAGTCTCTCACTGGAACGCAGGGATGCTGTGAGTTCCTGTTCAGACCCAAAGCAGTGAGGGCCAGGCTGAGGACCGTGCTTAGATCCGTGCTGGAGCAAGTCTGAGTGGTCCCTTTTGCAGGACGCAGCCAGGGAGACACCAGGCTGCAGGACAGCGCTTTATGATACCAAGTTTGCCAATGAATGCCAGTTAATGCCTAAATCACTCACCAATAGATAGACTATTAAGTAACATCAAGTTAATTAGAATTGGTGTCTAATCAATGACTTGTATGGTCTTTGGACTACTTTGAAAACATATAGAATTATTATTATTAATGGCCAAACTGATTTCTACCACCAAAACTTGCATCATGAACAGGTGTGTAAGATACTGAGGTCATTTTTTCTCTGAAATTAGTTACTCCCTGTTTTCCATGGACTTTCAGCTCATGTTTTAAGGGCACACCAAGCTTCCCTCCACCTTCCCTTAATCACAGCAAGCCTGTAGGGCGTACATTCATAGCACAACTGGGCTGCCCAGATGTGCAGAAATCCATTACTCAGCAGTACATCCAGGGGAAAAACCAGGGCTATCAATTTTCAGCAAATGGAAATTCTCCTTTCAAAAAGCTGAGCAGAAAGGAAAGAGATGCACACAGCTAACTTTGAGGGGGAAGGAAAAAAAAAATCACGGATCCCAGATAATTGTCAGTGTGTGATAGCCTGGAGCAGAGATGGTGCGGAAGCAGCCGGAATCAATAAAACCTCTTCGAGCACGACAGCTGAAAGCGCCTTCAACTCTGACCCAGAAGTATCTAAATCAGGCTTTTTTCTGTATAACTCACAGATTGATTTTTTTTTTTTTTTTTGCTTGTGTTAATTTAGCAGAAAACAAAATCTGGCTGAATCCAAGAACTTCAGGGGGTCTTCACTGAAGTGGGATAAGATTTTTTGCTCTGAAGAAGTGTAGATATGTGGAAAGCCAACAAAGAACCATCATGATTCCCACTACCAGTCCTGCACGTTGTTTTGCCTGAGCTCAGAAAGGACCCCAGGTCATAAATTAAATGCCCAGGCTTCCTGAGCAAATGGTATAGATAGAATCAAGCTGTTTTACTGGGAAATTACAACAGGAGTTATCTGTTACTATTTTCTAACAGTACGGGCAATTTGTTAGTATAATTAAAAAATTTCCATTGTTACAATAAGCACTGGTAGAAGTTCTGAACAAGATGGGGATATTTACTACCTGGTATGGTGTTTCCTGTCTGTCCTTTAGCAAACGCAAGACCAGCCCTTTAATAGCAAGAATCAGCCTGAAAGAGCCCTCTTCTAAGTACACCGTGTTCAGGGAAGAAACTAGGACCCTGAAATGAAAACCCAAAATTGCTCTTAGATTTTTTCCCCTTAGATATACATACACTTCCCAAATTATTTCAGAAAGGGTCTATTAAATAATAAAAATATTGAGAAATTACATAATACAGTCCCTTATATCTTGAGGGGCAAAAAGCTGCTTCCAAGAACATTTCTCTTTTGCAGGTATCCCAAACCACCTGCAGTTTGCAACATGCTTTTTATTTCCTTTCAAAGGCTTTGGTCATTACAAGCGCTCACATGAATACACACGCACACAGCTCAGGGTTTCTCTGACTCATCACTTCTTGAGAAAGCTCTTTGCCTCTAAAATATACCTCAGCTGAGATTTCATTTAGGACTAACCTTCCTGGGTATGACCAAAGCCCTGCAGGGGCATGGCCTGTTTCTGCCCGACAAGCAGCCAGGTCTCCATTGGAGACCTGACTGAGGACACGGGACATGCCCAGGACCCCATGTACCCCATTGCTTTATCCCCACTGGCAGCAGGACCCCCCCCCCCCCCACCTATTTCTGGCCCTAACCAGAGTGGGGACTTCCAGCATCTCCCCAGCCCAGAGAGACGCTTGCCTTTATCTCACCTTGATTTTAAACAAATCTGCCAAAACACAGTTGCTTTTAGCTAAGAGGTGTAGGCTGTTTTAAGGTCAAACTACCCATACCCATTCCTCTGAGTTTTCTGCCCAAGCCTGCCATCTCACTAGACTTAACAAAAAAAAAAAAAATACAACTTTATTTTGGCTGCAGAGCTTTCCTGGCCTTTGGGGACGGGGAGGGAAATTGTACTGTGTAGCCATTGTTTCTGACAGTTCATTTACTCGAATGAAACAATCCATTCATCACCGGGAGTCCATCAAACAGAAACTGTCTTCAGCTTTGGCTTGCATAATAAATATACAGTATTTCAGCACTACAGATTTACATTCAACAGTGTGTATCCAATACAACATGCATTTGCCTTAGATCCCTGGATAATATATTCATGGCACTGCTGCTTTTGCTACTGTACCAGCCTTTTAGTAGCTGTTCATTCAGTTCAAAGCTGCTTTCTTAGCCTGTTCATCATACAATATCCCTTTTATCAGAATCAATTGCACTCTCCAGTTCCATTAAAGAAATGTTAGAGAAAATAGCATTTTTTTTCCTCTTAAAGAGAATTTCATCAGATATCGTTTTAATTTCAAACTCGCTTACACAGATGAGACAGCCTCCATTGTATTTTCAGCTTGCTAAAGTTAGGAGTCTAGTCCAAAATAGTTATCTATGGTTGTCCCGTAGTCACTGGGGTCTCTGGAGAGTGGTTCAGCCTGTCTGCGTTAAATGGCTGAAGTCAGCCAAGATGAAATACTGTTAAATGAAGGGAATGATGGAAAAGGAATTCAAACAGATACAGTTATCGGGTTTTCCGAGCCACACACACAACCCTCCAGTGAAAATTCATTCCTATTTGCAGGGTTAAATAGTCTAGTGTATTTTGATGACAGAAAGAATTAAAGCTGGTATAATAAAATGAGAAAAATAAACTGTCAGTGAATAACCTTTGAATGAATGCATAAAGAACTAAAGTTGCTGAAGAGCAATAAGATTTTTTGAGCATTACAAATTGATGGCTCCACTGGAATGATGACCTGTAATCATAATCACGAACACTGATTTCAGCATCGTATTTGTTTGAAGAACGGAAGTATCATTTAATTAACAGATTGCTATTATCTATACTGATAGGGAAAACAACTTTATTTTCTGATATAGAAGTATAAGTTTTTTTTTTTAAAGGATGATAGGGAAAATTTTAAGTGAAACTTTAATGAAAGATGACAAGGCTATAGGAGGCAAGAGAGGGGTGTCTTTCACCACGCTGCTGCCGGGCGCGGCCCCCCCCCCCTTTTCTTTTCGTCCTGGTTTAATCCATTCTTCTTTAAGACAGTCAAATCAAGGCAGAATACAAGGCAGAATACACAGTAACATTTGTTTTCTGTGGCAGGATAGCTACCTGGCAATTCAGAAAAATGTTAAATCCCAGAAACAATTTCGATCTTTCTCCCAGACTGCTGTCTTGTAGCAGGAATGTTCCCTTAGGGCCAGGCTTCCGAATCACTGCCTGTCGGCTCCTTGCTGCTGCCTGAGATAAGTTATCTGCTTGTGTGTGGATTTGAAAAATGAGCATGTAGACCAAAAAAAAAAAATCCCAACACAACAACAAATGGCTCCCTCAAAAGTCTTACTGTGTTTGTCAAAGTCCTTTTTGATGTGCTTACATTTCAAAAATTATTACTGAGCATGGAAGCAGTTTCCTGAGAGACATGTCCTGCTGTGGTGGGTGGGTGGATTTAGAAGAAAAAAGCAAGAACAAAAAGGTCTTGAAATTGAAAATAAATTGCTTCTCAAGCCAAGATAAGAAGGTAGAAGTGTGGAGGAAATATGGTGGGATCAAACCATGATGAGGATGGACATTTAATTAAGAAAGAACAAATTGATCACTATAGGAGGGGTTTTTATTCCTTTTCTTTCATCTTTCTGGGTTGTGCTCTTCTGTAGCATGAGAAGACAGCCAGCCAATACCATTTCTCAAGCCCTGAAGCAATAACATTCACCCAACACCCACACTCCTGTGTTTAGTAGTACATCTCCACCAAGCAGCCAGTCAGCTGGTTACATTAATGAACATTTCAGCTCTGAGAGGACACGCGAGCTCTGGTTATCTTGCTCTAGGCCTGCTGTGCCCTCCTAACAACCAGCCACACACATGCATAGGAGCAACATGAAACAAGCTTCAGGTTCCAGAAACAACACCAGGTAGAGGGGCATTCCAGCAGCAGACAGCAGGACGGGTGTCCCAGAAGAACACAAATAATCACTGTTGTTCTTGTGTTGCCTCCAACTCCCTCAAAATGCGGGCCATTAAGGGGATAGGCAGAGGCAGGGAAAAGCTGCCTCACAAATCACTCCAACGAGACCCTGGAGTGAAAATGGAGTCTGCTTACAATTGCTAATGAGGTGTCAAACAATTTGTTTCTTCTTCTACTGCATGTTTTGTTCTGGGAGGAGATAAGTTCTGACCAGACACTACTTTGAATGTCGTAGAGTTGTGAGCCTTAAGCAACAGCCTTGACCTCTGTTCACTGCTGTGGACAGGGCATTCTGCCAAGTGTGGGAGGTAGGAGTTTGCAGACACTTGTCCCTGGTCTCTGTAGGACTCCAAATGCAGCATTTCAATGTGTGCTGTGTCCATTTGTCTGTGGGAGCCTTCATCTGTGAACCTCCTGGAAGCTCCCACTAGCCAGATGTGGTGCTGGACATCTGAAATTTTAAGGCTCCATGCACATAGCGTAGAAAACAGTTTGGGTCTCAGCAAGTTCTTTATTGACTTTGAAAGGAGAAACATCAACTTGTTCTCAAAGAGTCCTCCTCAAGCTACAAGGAGTTTCAGTTCACTGCAGGTAAGTTTGATGTTTATCGAAATGGTAAAAACATTGGAGGTCTGGAAACTTAACTACATACCTCTTGCAACATCAGGCTACCTGGCATCTCCAGAAAAAAAAGACAGGAGCAGCAAAACAAGAGGGTTTTCCACCCAAAACTGGTGGGAGCCTTTACTCAAAGCTTTGTACGAAGAACTAGATGCAACTTGCAGATGTTGTGATGTGTTCACTTTACCAAGGTTTGCAAGAGACTTGGATAGGATTGTAGCTGGTCTTCTCAGTGTGGTGGCAACAAACCACCTGTCTTAGTGCACTGAGCCCCTGTTCAGCTTTTAAACTCACAAAACAGCATTGGGTAGCTATAAGGAGACACAGCAATAGCAGGCAGAGCCATGCTCCCATCTTGGGGCTGGGAGGCACTGCAAGATTTGGGAGGGGAGAGGAGGAAGATGAGAGTGGGAGTGATCTAGGGCAGGGCTTGCAGGTGCTGGATCTAAGCCTTAGCTATCATTAATGATGCAGAGATTACGAACACAGGAACCTGATGTAACAATTCTGATACAACAGGAAAATAGCCCTTTACCAGCTGAACTGTCACATGAAGAGCCAGCTCCAGGAGACCTCTGTAGATCTTGGACATTCAAGCTCAAGAGTATCATTAAACCAAACCATGCTGCCCTTTCACAAGGGCAGTCAAGAAACCAGATCCCAAACATCCTTTCTCCCCAGATAGCCGGATTTGGATCTTGAGTGCTAGGGAGAAGAGGGAGACAGGGAAGGGGGAAAAAGAGTGGGAGCAGTGGGAATTAAAAAATGCCAGCTCTTTGCCATACAGCACACTGGGATGTTGGAAAACAAGGAAAAAAGATTTAAGAAGTGACACTTTTGAAATCTAGCCAAAGCCAAACCATCAAAATGGGACACTGCCTCTTTAAGTGCAATGCTGCACAAATGAAGGGAAATTAATTAAGTATGGGAGGCCGGTGTGGCGCCGCAGAGAGAACACACAATCTAGGACCCGCATGCCAAAGCTGGGATGGAAAAGAAGGTGATCTGTCATTTTCTGCCTTTTTCTTTTTAAAGACAAAATATATTTTTGAGAATTGACCAAGCAATTACCGAAATTAAAGAAACTGGAAAAGCAAACAGTGGCAAAAATGCCCTAATCTTTTTTGGCAAATGGGGCAAGAGGGATGAGGAAGAATTGGAGCTGCTGTTCAAGGTGCTCCTTATTAATACAAGGCACAGGAAAATAAAACAGAAGCTCACAACAACAGCTTTTAACTCTTCCATGGCCAAGTCTCTCCTGGGAAGAGGAGATCTCCAACCCATTCCTTACCAGAGGGCTTGGAGCAATCTCCTCCTTTATTTAAAATTGAACTCACTTTTACTACCCAAGTTGGCAATAATCCCATGAACACCAGTACACAGCCTTCCCAAACTTCACTTTTTACCTTCTCTTTTATGTGAAAGATGTTCTCCAAAGAAAGGCTTTAAAGTCATGACTTCAGGCCTGGTCACATAGGAGGGCAGCGGTCAGAATCGCACAGACATTTGTTAAAAACACTCCTCATTTATAAACATCTGCAGCAGAGAGGAGCTGCCTTTTGTTTTATGGATGGGTGACTGCTTCCACAGATTAAATTTAATGCCAATTTCAGGACATGTGTTTCGATGCTGCATTTCACTTTGTTTTGCTTGTCTCAAATTTGCCATTTCCTGGTGCTTTTTACCCAGTTGCTTCTCAGCCTCACTGTCTGCAGTGCCATCCCACCAGCTGCTGGGTTTTTCTTCCCTTCCAAATAACCTACCCTGCTGCTCAAAAGGGAGACAGGCTTATGTCCAATTCTGTAAAATAAATCACTTGATTCAAAGGGTGCAAATAAGATTTCAGGCTTTTTTTTTTTTTTTAAAGCTGGTCTCATGATGTCTCTGGACACTTAGGGATTTTCAATCAAGTTTGTTTTTCTATTCCCATTTTGCCTGCATTCCCTCTCCCTACGCCAAGAGAGGAAGAAGCAGTGACTACAACCATCTGTGGCTAAGGAGGTGTCTCTGCAGCCCTCTAACAGGCTCCCAGACCCCTGGCATTGGCACCAAACTGCAATGCCACCTTTCCCCTGAGCTTCTGCCAGGGCAGCACGAAGAGCCTGGGAGTGAGGGAGTAAATACAGCTTAGCAGTGAGCCCATTTGCAGGCCTCAGGGGTATCTGAAGCCCTGAGCCAAGAAGCAGGGGCTTTGCTTCTCCCTGTGATGCACCAGTGGGGAAAAGTTCAGGACAGGAACATGGAGAGACTCCCCTTTGTACCCCATCCCATTGCCTCTACAAAGAATTTTAACTGCATTGTGCTGTAATGAGCCATGCCCAAACTACTGTTTTCTGGCCCTGTGTTTATTTTATTTCCTTATTGTAATGAAACTCAGATGGCTGCTGTTTACACTAGCACAGCACAGCACGAGCATGCTCGATTCAGTCTAATTAGCTGCAAGTGGTTTTTGGAATTATGGCAGAGGAAAGAACAAATTTTTAGTAACTACTTTAAATTGAAGCCCTCATTTATTTTCATTATAGCTAGACAAAAGCAATATAACATTTCCTAGCCCTTCCCATGCAGGGCTTCGGCTCGGGTGCATGGGGCTGCAGTGGGCTTGCAGAAGCTCTTCCCTTACCCTCCCTGGGTGGAGAAGCTGCACATTTCCCACGAGACAAATGGGACCAGTCCCAGCAGCAGGGTGGGAGCAGGGAACAGGGGCTAAGCCAGCCTCAAGGCTTTCAGATTTTGACCACACAAGTGAAACAGGATTCCAGCTGCTGCCGTAAGCGGCTGCCCGGGTGCTTTGTCCATCGTGTAACACGTCTGGTGCTGAGGTCACCTCCGGTCCTGCAAGAAGAGCAGTTTGTGTTTGCAAGGCAAATGCCTGGGAGCAACAAGGCTGAGGTTCTGGTTTTAATTCACTGCTAAACGGATCCAAGTCCTGATGAAATCCATGGAAAGGCTTCCATTGCCTTCAAGCCCTAGACAATGTTGGGTAAGTCACAAACTTTGTGAACCCTATAGGCTGCGGATCTTATCACATGTTTGTGAAGGACAAGGACATCAGGGCCAGCCCAGCAGAGCCCTGGGGTTGGGTTGGCAGTGCTGGGTTGATGCCTGTGCACAGGCTTCCCCCACAGCTGTGGTGCAAAAGAAAAAAAAATATCAATACTGCAACTAGAGTAGTCTGGAGCATTTGAATAATAACATCAAGTGCATTTGTAGCTATTAAAGCTAAGTGCTTTTCTATGATTTAGCAACTGTTCATGTTGTTTCTTTATTTTTTGGCTTTTTTTTTTTTAAGATATTGGAAAAAAAATGACTTCAACCCCCAAAAAAGAATACCACCAATATTTCCAGAAGAAATGCATATATGCTTGATGATCACAATCAAAAATAGTCATGCTGCATTTAGAGCTTGACAAGAGGCTGCTACGAACACCAGAAAGCACTGAGGCAGTGATAGGAACACATTCCTTTTGAGAAGCATCCTGTGACTCCCCCCAGAAGGAGCCTCTCAGCCAGGGACCGAAAGAAGATCAGCTTTAGGGGAAGGGCGTACCTGCAAGACCGACATTTTTAATGGTTGTCTGGGATAAAGATAATGTTTACTTATTTTTTTTTTAAACTGTCAAAGAGGTGATGAAGAAGTGATGAGCCACAGTCCCAAGACACAAAACTGGCATTTATAGCTTGCAAAGTACAAATACTTAAAGGAACTAATAAAAAAGTATTATCAGTTTTGCCTTCAGAAAATGCAAGGGTCACCAGTATGAAAGAAAAAAAATTAGCTTCCCAAGGAACGTGGCCCCACAAAGCTTCACAAAGAGCTTTGGCATACTCAGACCCATCGTAAAATTGGAAGAATCTGAAACATTGTCAAGCAAAGGCTTTTCTACCGCACAAAAAGACCACGTTGACTAAGTTCATTTGCATGATTCATATAAACCATCAGTGAGGGAGGCTTTTTGATAGCTTTAAGCTATTAAAGTGAAATTGAAAAATGAGATTTGCAGGAAACGATCCTGTCCCCCTTCTTCACAGCCACATCTCTATGCTACAAAAATCTTATCACCTGGGCAGTTTTTAAAGTTGTTTTTCAGCTACTAAATACTGCTGCAATCACAGACATTGGGGATGTGGGATAACAGCAATGTTTTCTTCTGATTTACTAGGAATCAAGTATGGCAACCCAGTTTCAGTTATAATAGAAAAAATTGACTATCTTGATAAAATACCACCTCAGCATGTACATAAACCCAAACTTCCTAAAATCCAGCCTGCATTTAAACGCACAGTTTAGTTACCTATGCCCAGGTTGTTTCTCTGTAAACCAGCTCCTCACTGTAATGCAAATAACTACCACTGTCCTTAAAAGCTCGAGACCCTCCACCTATGGCACATAATCTTTAGGTTATGTATTTGAGTTGCATGTTGCTACGGAAGATACTTGAGTTATTCAGACTACTCTCATACCAGAAGAAGGTACCCTCAAAAGCGTTCTGTTGAGAAGCACTGTTGATTCCAAAGAGGCAGCTGATTTTTTAAGTTATAGCTTTTCAGATACTGAAATCATCTTTCCAGGTCAAATAGCTTTTTAAAAAATATATTAGGTAACACATTTGTTAAAACTACTTTGAGCTAAAGCACACTCAGATTAAGCTGCAATATATATTATTTACAATAGATCTATTTTCCAAAAGGTTCCTGTATGTTGGATGCAGTGTTGCCAACTGTCAGTAAATTTACGAACAGCTTGTAAATTTAAGTGCTTTCCAGAGAGCTATTGGTATGTGTGTAAAATACTCATTTTGTTCCTAAAACATGGCAAGACATTTTTTTCTGTGCTTGAAAAATAAGGAAAAAAACCCTCATAAATAATATTATTGAAGTGATGACGTATCAGTTTCTAAGAAGAAACTGAAGTAACTCATTTGTGAGCCCAAGTACCAGCTTTTTCTTGCCTTTGGTGGCTCAGAAGATACTAATATCTCTATGCACTTTCAAGGCAAGAACCTCCACAAAAAAAATGAAGGGCTGCCTCATTCCTCCTGTGGAGATGCATGCCGTTGTGCTGTGCGAGTGAAGGGAAGCTGACAGCAGTAATAATGAGGACAGTAAATCGTCCAGTGCCATTACTTATACCAACACTCAGATTTGGAAAGAAGGCTTCAATCAAAACAAGCATTTGATAAAAAAATAATTTAAGAAGTAGAGGTAAGGCCAGAAAAAGGATGGCTTGTCATGTCCAAACCCTACACAGGGCTGAAAAAACATTTTCATCTGAAGAAAGAGGTGCCAAGTCTGGATACGCCACCACAGCACTAACAGAAAGACAGCAGCCTACTTTAGTAAGTACCCAGCAAAGTCAACCCAAGTTTGCTTTCCTAAGCCTGACTCTTACAAATCCAAACAGAAATAACCCCTTTTCTCAACCCAAGAACCACTACAGATCATTTTCTACAGGCCCTTATAGCTTGAGAGCAGGCTTTGGACCCACAGCCAGAAGGAACATCTTCTCCCTCCTAGGGAGCACCTAGATAACAAACCCCAATTAGCAGCTTCAAGGTGTTTACAGGTGTTTGGGATGGAGATGCCAAAAAGGCTAGAAAAACACTGATTTTGTTAACTTTGCAAGACTCCTAGCAGTGGTATGGGAAGCAGACTTTTCTCCATGGAGATGAGGGGAAAACAGGTTTTTGCTAGCCTCTGCTGCCAGGATGCAATGTCTGATCCCTGCTTTACTCCTTTATATAGCTGATACCAAAGCTGTTAACTCATTGCAAACAGCTTTGGATATCTGGAGTTTTATTAGCCATTTTAGTGGAAACATAGAACTCTGAACTTTGTTAGCAGAATAAATGGAAAACTTTTCAGTACAGCTTAAAACACATTTGCATTTTAAGTTATTTTACACATCAGGTTAAACTCAGCCACCAAACTGAACTGGATTTCGGAAAGAAAGAGCAAGGACTCAGGATGATCTAAGAGGTGAAGGAGATAGCAGGCTCTTTAATTAGAAAAGAAAATGGGTTAAAACACCAGCCTGGGTGCCCCTCTGAAGTCCCCTAAGGACCACAGGACTGTCTGGGCAGTGACCAAGGGGGGCCAGGCAGGCTGAACCTGCTTGCTGCCACCTGGCAGCAGAGGAGCAGAGCTCTCAAGCTGCTGGGTCTCCATCCCCAGGACCACACTGCCAGGCTGGTTTTACAGCTGTTTGAAATCTGTTATGATTACCTAAGCTATACATCCTGCAACAGATGCAGCACCTTGGCTCTGAAGAGGGGCCCTATAATGCCCTGTATAATAGTAATAAACATGATTGTTATAAAAAGATAAGGTTACAGCACATTACTCGACGCCAAGCTCCAGTTGACTGTAACTTTAAGTTTTGGCTGAGCAAAGAGCCAGAGAGAGATTTTAAAATTCAGCAGTAGTAGCTATTCAGAGGGTTGTTCTAGTACTCCTGCCAGGAAAAACTTCAAGTGAAAGGTCTAATTTATCACACATTGGGGTTGCAAACCTGTGCTCTGGGTACCAAGGCAGTCGCTTGTCAGGTTTCAGAAAAAGTCTGGAGGAATCCCTGGGTTCGGAAGTGGTGAGAATTCCAGCTCCCTGTTCTCGCTGTAACACTGCTTGCTTGGAAGAACATGCCCTGCCCATACAGGCACGTGCAGAAAGGATGGAGTTGTCCTCGTGTCACTTTGCTATCTTCCCCCATCACTAAATAAGTAGTAGTCCATTTCTGAGGCACAGCTTTGGTTCTAAAAATGTCTTTTCACACAAATCTGATACAGAAACCGCCTGTGTTGACACAAAGAAAATTGTACTGGGGATTTTTTTTTTTAAAAAAAACTCTCCACAGGGAGAGAAGCAGATGGGTAGTTATCTACTTTATTTACCACAGGAGGACTGCTCTGAGTTGCTTTTGACAGTAGCTTTCTCTTGTGTTTCTTTTTGGTTGTCTGTGACTATAAAGCACTTACGAGCCACTTCAGACATGACATTTTGATGTGAAAGTCAATACACACCTCTGCCTTCGAGTCTGAGGAGCTGTTGCAAAAACATGCATCTCATTGATAAAAGCTCTTCAGTGTTAATGGGACTGAGATTAAGTACCTAACAGCTGCTTAATTTGATCATCATAAACATCCCAGAGAGTGACAGATCTGCTTAGTTAATTTATAGCAATTAGAACAATAATCCCCCATGAAATAGGTCCAATTGCCTTGAGCAGCACACTTATCGCAGACTTCTGCCTCCTAGGAGCTCTGTACCTACCGGTGAGCAGTACCAGCACCAGCCACAAAATCAACCTGGAGGAGGGTTGGCAGGCCCTAGCACAAACCCTTTTCCTATTGACCTTATGAAAGTTACAACCTGTGCAAACCTTTCCCCACAACAAATCCTAGAAGATTCCATAAATGTTTGCTATCCCCCGTATTTTAGGAATATAAAGGCATAATGCATCACAGTTACCGTTCATACAACTTGGGTTTCACGTACCATGCACTGTCATGCATGTGGCTTAATTTGTACTCTACAATACCTTTCAGAGACTCAAGCCACTGAAGCATCATGAAACCAGTGGATTCACTCCCCACACTGAAGTGCTCTAGACCCTCACTACACGTACGTGTCCTTTGGGGCAGGCAATGCCACAGGTTACACTGACAGAAGGGAAGAACCTTCACCCTCCAAAACGTCCTGGTCAGCTGTGTCCATAACGGAGGGCACCTTCCAGACATCATTTGACTGATCAGAGCTGTTAATTTTGCTGTAGAACATTTGGCTACAGAAAGCTCATTTCTAAGTACGCTTCAACACAAGACTTGGTCATCTCATGGCATATATAGCATTTAGCATTAAGGCCATATTCAGGGATGTTTAGCAGCAGGGGGCTTTGTGGCCTAACCATGGGATTCCCAATACTTGCACTGGGCACAGTGCTGTGCGTGGGGACAGAGCAGCTGCCACCCACCCCAGCCACATTTCAGCACTCAGCCAAGTGATTCATACCCATCACACGTCCACAAGATGTTTGCAGCTTGGTTTGGGGTGGAAGGTGTGACAGCAGATACGTTCCTATCACTCATGCAACAATAAAGGGTATTCCAGCCATGCAGCTTTGCAGTGAAATGCACATCCACTGTCCCACCTCTACCTGGCAGGAGACACTGAACCAGTGACACCACACCAAGGACGTGGGTTTGCAGATGTGTGCTTTTTCTCTCCTTTCTCCAGCTGGAAACACCTAAGGCCTAAGCAAAGCCAGCAGAATGCAGGATGTCCTTTTGATCTCCTTGAGAAGATCAGAAGCAGAAAAAGGCAAGTCACACCCATCAGCTTCCAGAAGAGGAAATTGTTTAGGCTCAGCCACAAAGGATTCAAAAAATAAAATTATGGATTTTATCCCTTTCTCACTGAAGCTTCAGTTTAAAGAACGCAAGCCACCAGCACAAACCTAGGAAATCTCTTCATCATAAACACCAGACAAGAGAATTTCTAACCAGTGACCTGTTTCTGGATAGAATTAAATAACTGAAAAGGCAAAAATGGGCAGAGAAAAAGAAAAAAGGAACTCAACACAGCCATGAATGAGACTTTTAGGGCCTTAAAAGAGACAGGTTCTCTCCAAATCTGCAGGAAGAGAGCATTCCACAAAGCTCCCTCCATGCTGCCTGCTCCCCCAGACCTGCTGGGACCACTTCTGATGCCAGCTGTCTCTGTAGCCCATTCAGCTCCACATTGCTCGTTTGAGGCTGCCAACAGGGGTGCTAATTAGCACCAGTTGCAGCAGACAGCCTTTTGCTGATGTGGGCAAGAATCCATTGGGAATGTGCTGGAGACCACCAACTCAATTTGCAGAGATATTTTTATTTTAATGTTTTTGCTATCCTAGATACCTTGAGCTGTTTAGTTAAAGGAATCCTCCCAGGAGTTGTGCGGGAATATATGCATACCTATAGAAAAACCCAGGCATTATGCACACCGAATGCATATCGCGGGCTAATTATAATTTCCCTGCAGATGCCAATCAGAACAAGTTAAAGCCATTGAGTGGAGGAGAAAAAAATGCATCTGTGGTTTGCAAGGTAGGTGTACTTGACATGTCCTTTTATTAATTCTAATTATAGAGATTCCACAAATGGATGTCAAACATTTTCAGGGTGTTTTGCTAAAAAATTTCTGTGATGGAAAAAGGAAGAACTCCACCCCAGCAGATCATTTCTTCTTGTTTGTTTTACTATTTTCACTGTTTTCTTACTTTTAGGGCAACCAAGAGAGAGAAAGAAGAGAAAAAAGATCCCTTCTGGCCTATGCTCAATTGCTGTATGCCCCTCAGCTGAAATGGAAAGCAAATATTCCCAGAATCTGTTCAATTCAAACAAACCAGTTGGCCAACACCAGCCTTAGGGAAAGAGTTAACTGGAACGGTAGGAATAATTCCAGTAGCTGGATAGATGGGTCCTTGTGTCTCCTCTGGAGCACAGCTCATGTCTCCTGCCTCCCCCCCTCGATCTGCAGGCCGTGCTCCTACTCATGTTCTTCTCCACAAGCTTTTTCCTGCCTGGAAGTTGCAGTTCATGATCCTCCAGGGATCCAGTGCAGCCAACAGCCCTTATTCAAAGGAACCAAGCTGAAATACTTGCTCAGCTTCCACTGGGTTTGATCAGATTGAAGGAGGGGAGGGGTGGAAGTTAATTGGGATGGAGAGCATCTGTCTTATTTCTCCCTTTTTGAAGGGAGAGACTTCCTTGGTCTCTGCTAGCGAGGAGTCAGAGCCATTGCCTTTCCACATGACTCCTGTGTTTATAATGGACCTGAAGTGGGAAAGTGTCTGTGCTTTAAATCCCAAGATCGACCACGGCACAAGATAACATCTAATATAACAGCACCTATTTTTGTTTGTTTAGGCCACTCCTACAAGGTCACTACTCGAATCCCTACTTTTTGCAGGGCATGTCAGCTCTTGCAGCTCCTTCCATACATCAGGGTGCACGTCCAGCAGAGTCCCAGCCTGCCTACAGCACACTTTGCTCTTTAACCCTTTTTCCTCCTAGGCTCAGCCTCTGCTCCCACCCTACATCCTCTCACAGTCCATCTTATCAGATGACAAACCTGGGTGCCTTAAGAACGAGGACAAGGGTAACAGCAGCCTGTTGGTTTAGAAATTAGAGTAGGGTTTGCAGAAGGATTAGACACAGTTCCACTGAACTGCACATGGCCTGCTAAGAACTGGCCCTCGCATTAAGCACAAGAAATAAATGTATGCTTCAGTTAGAGAACCAAATGCATTGGAGATTCCTTATTAATCACCCTTGCACAGCTGCCAGCTTCTGCCAGACCACACGAACAAATGATTCACAAAGCTCTCCACCTTCTCTTACCTCCCCACTCACACACCAGCCACACGTGCTTCCCTGCAGAGGAAAATCCTCAGCCTCACACACGTCTGGATACATCAGAACTCAAAGACCTCCTCTTCCTTCAGGAGTGTCTGAGCAGGATCATCAGCTGCACCCAGGGCCCTGGCCCCAAGCTTGAGAAGAGGGATCAGACTTCACCAAGAGCAATGCAGCTGCATGTGCTTACAGCAGCAGAGAATTTGGGCTGAGGCCCAAATCTTCAAAGGGACTGAATTGCCTAATTTCTATTGGAATAACTTGGGGTTAGACACCTAAATACTTTCGAAAAGCCAGGTCTGTTTTTTTTTTTTTTTTTTTTGAATTAAAAAGCATAAGCCCAGACAAAATTAGTATTAAAAAGTCTTAATGGGCTATTCTGAAGGAGTACTCCTAATGGTTATTGCTCTTGACTGGCTAATAAATTATATTTTTATTTGCCAATAAAACAATAAGAATTTTTGGTTATTCTACTTTCAGAATAAATTATTCCTTACCTCCTAAGTGTTGGCAAATGGTAAAACATGCTATAGAATATCAGATGATTCATGTATCAGAGAAATAGTGGAAACCTACCCTAAGTAAACAAAAGAAAAACAAATGCGTTGTAATCTGCATCTCTGCAATTCATTGTTACAGTCCTCCATCAGTGAATGACCTGACAGAGACTGTCTCAAAAAAAATTGAGATTGCAGAGCTACACGGTAGGTGGGATTTGTTGTATGAAGCCAGGAGAAAAGCAGCTGTACAAGTGTAAGGTTTTTGGCTTTGTTGTAGGTAGATTTTTTTTTTCCCCAAGCTATATTAAACTTTGGGAGAATAAAAATGCCTTTTGGTGAGGTCACCTAAACCAATCTGTCACCCATCTGCTTTTGCAAGCAACAGCAATGACACACTGCACAGTGAAAAATGCAACGGAATTGCAAAAAAAAAAAAAAAAAGAAGAAAGAAACAACCCCCCCACTAAACTACTAGCCACAGATGCAAGGTGTCACAAGCAACCCAACCTTTCGAAGAGGGCACACAAGTATCACCTCCAGCACTGGGTTTCGTATCATCACTTCAGGGTAAGCTTGGAGGGAAATCCTTTAAAATTCAAGTTCCCCCTTCATGTGATTGAAATTAATAACTCCAAGCACCTGAAGAGTATTGCTTTCTTTCTGCAAGGGGCAAGTTATCCTTCAGCATCCAAAGGAGTTTTCAGCAAGAAGAATTTCTCCAGACCAGACATAGATGCCAGTACTAATCCTTGAAAAGATCCAGACTGAAGTAAAAATAAAACAATAATAGAAAACAACTAAAACTAAGAGTTAAATATTTCATCTGACCAAAATGGGAAAGAATAGTTACTACGTGACATACAACTTCTTTGTCACAGGATTACATTGCTAGTCAAGATGACATCCCTTGATTTCCTAATCGATAATAATCAGTCCAATCTAACAAAGATAATATTCATATTCAGGCAGCAGCTTCCCCTTGATGTTCTCAAAACATTTAACCAGGAAATCAGGTTCCATTTATTTATACCAGGAAATATATTTATACCGGGAAACCATTTATCAGAAGCATCAGGAGTCTCATCTTTACCCTACACAATCCTGCTAGACCTGAAGACAAGCTAGGGAAACACTTTCCTCATAAAGCCACTCCTTTTCCACTTCTATGTGATTTTCTGCTCACACCACCTGGAGAGGCATTTTCAGATACAAACCCCAAAGCAGCTCCTGAGATAAGGCCACCTCCAGAGCAGCACAAACACCAAACAGGTTAGCCCAAAATGACCCAGCGAGCCCAACCAGAACAAAGATAACAGCTTTGTAGAAGAGCTGCAGACAAATTGGAAGGAAGGACCAACATCACATCCCAAAACACCAGTTATGCTTCCAGCTGTGAACCACTACATATACTGAAACCAAAACATCCTTTCCTTGTAAGCATTCTCTTATGAAGCCAGACAGCACCTAGGCTTTATCAGGAACAGAGCTGCAATAGGGAGAGAAAATAGCGCACAGTCCCTTACCTTTTGCCCATCAGAGCTCCCAACAGAAACCTTCCCTCTATTGACCAAGCTCAGCCTTAGGGCAATATTACCTGGAGCCTGACCTTAAGTGCTGCACCATTTGCCCAACCTACCCCCTCCCCCCCCCCCCAATTTCCTACAAATTTTGCTTAATTTCAAAGACCTGGCAGAAGCACCCAGCCTAGAGTAATACAGCTGATGGCAATCACAATATCTTTCATTCGTTACCAGCTGGGAGAGGTTGGGTTGTTTACACTACAGTGCTGTTAGAATTAGGAAGTCATTCTTTATTTTATTTTATTTTATTTTATTTTATTTTATTTTATTTTATTTTATT
>NC_048910.1:11127782-11144136 GCF_011077185.1 Oxyura jamaicensis | reverse complement strand
TTTTATTTTATTTTATTTTATTTTATTTTATTTTATTTTATTTTATTCCCTACAAGCAATGACAACTTCTTGGATCTTTAGTCATGACCAGAAAGTAGCATGTTATACCTAGGAAGAGTAAAAATAAATAAATAAAACAAGTCTGGATAACTCCCGCTGGCATCACTTGCAAAATGAGCAATCCCAGACTGAGAAATTAGATTTAGCAGCTCCATTATGGACGGGACTGTTGGGGGTATCAGCGTTTCAGCACTTTCCAATGATGATAACCAACTAATCTGCTGAAAATAAGCTAGTTATGTTCATCGTAATGAAGTTTGGGATTGAGAAACCTTGCCTTTCCTCTGAGCACAAGAGCTAACCAGAACACAACACACAACCACAGCTCCCTCTGCATCTCTGCAGGGTTTGCAGACATGGATTTCCCATCACTTGGAGATTGTGTTAGGGCTGAGGTTTCCCTCACAAATTTCTTTCTTTTTCCTTCAGCCATACTAAAGAGGGTGGAGGGAATATCTTTTTCCCTCTCTTATAGTGTGTTTTCTTGATGAATTTTGAGTCACACATATATTTAAGACCATAGGACTACTTTTTTTCTCTATCGCATTACATGGACGTGTTTCAGATAATTACGACCATAGGCCTGATTGGTTGGGCTTTTGTGATCGCGTTATCCAGTAGAAAACTATATGCTTACAAAGGTGCACCAAAATCCAGAATAAGCCACCATGAAAAAAATTCAGGAGGTTGGTTCTCTATTGCTGGTTCCCTTGCACAGTCATTTCTACCAGTAAAAAGTGGGATCAGAGGGGTTACTAAATGACCCTGCTCTCACCTGTCAGCATTCTGAGACCTATCCTGA
This sequence comes from Oxyura jamaicensis, assembly GCF_011077185.1. Taxonomy (NCBI): domain Eukaryota; kingdom Metazoa; phylum Chordata; class Aves; order Anseriformes; family Anatidae; genus Oxyura; species Oxyura jamaicensis. Next base: position 11,143,274 of record NC_048910.1, on the reverse strand, counting down.
AATCAGGAAGGTAACAAGATGCAGTGCAACAAAACAGAATATCTCACGAGGGAAGTGATCTGATTATTTTCATATATTAACTTTATAGTAATTAATCGCTTCCATGGACTATGGTGGAGTTACTGCAGCATAACAGTGGGAAATACCACATTCTCTTTTTTCTTTCTTTCCTTTTTTTTTTCTTTCCCACCTTCATGACTCCAAGAAGCACACAAACAGGACACCGTGAGGCAACACGGCACCTGTCAGTAGATCCCTGTACAATCACTTTGTAGGGAACTGATGATATGACAATATCATCATGATATTCAGCATGACAATAACTCCACCATAGTTTGGGATGCCTGAACCCTGCATTGCCAAATACCTGTACCAAAAGCTCTGGAGTTACCCTGAGATCTGACTCTTTTTAGGTCTGTAGTGACTGATCTGTTGGTCCGACCTTCCTTCCTTCTTTTTCCTACTTTGTGCTCACTGCCTGCAGCAGAAGGATACGTTTACAGCTCTCTTGGAAGCACGTTTAGAGAAAATGGTGGTAACTGATACTGCAGAAACTATAAATGGTTCCAGAAAGACAGTAACACATGCCACAGAGTATTTTGGCTAAAAATATACGTGGAGCCAGAGTGTCATTTGGTGGATTGGCATGGTTCAACGGAAGCTGCTGAAATGGTGCCAATTCATGCCAACGGAGGAATTTGTGCCAATATTTTTGTTGGTAACTAGGTAAAATAGAGCCAAGTGTGATATTTTATGTCCTGGCATTTCAAATTTTATCTTGAGGTTCTGGGGACAGGAAAAATAAAAAACAGCACTTCCCCCATGAGGTTTATGTTTGTTCAAGAAAGGCTTAATATAAAGAGAGACTCATATCACACATACAGACTCTCCCCAAGCTCTTTTGAATCTGGAAAGTACACACGCGTGATATCTACTAAGTCCGACTGCAACACTTACAGATTTGTTCTATCAGCCTTCTCTAATTAGCTGAATTTAACAACTATGTTGTCGCCAGAGCAAGGACACGGATAAAGAAATTTGTCCTAACTTTTTGGCACCGGTTTCTAAGCCTGCTGTTCCCATGCTGGTACACACTGTTTCAGAACAGCCTGTTACCTGACACCTAGTTAAGGAAAACAGGCACATATAGGTGGTTATCCAAAGCCACAAACCTAAAACTAGAACAGAACAGACTGGGATTATGAAATTGCATCCCGTCTAGAGGAAGAAACCATGGGTGTCAGCCACTTTTTCAAGCTCTCTTGGGAATCCCTTGTCTGTCCCAAACATGGCAGATATTCTCAGTAGGTCCCTTGGGGCCACGAAAGCTTTCATTTCTGTCTATGAATTTCAGGTTTCATTCTTTTATATAAAAGAGAATTTCAAATCTGCGGGTAGAGGGGGCAAAACAAGCACTTGGCCTTCAGATCTGGGGGACTAAATTTGAGAGAGGAGGGAAGAGAGTACTCCCATGTATACCTTGGGCTTACAATACAGATTTTGACCAGAATTTCAAAATAAATCTTTAATTGTAATTTCCTGAAGCAAGTTAAACCACAGGTAAATCTCAGCAGATGCTCTGGCTGTAGCTGTCTCAGACCTGGTACCTTCTTGATCGCTAAGGGTAAGATTTGAAATATAACATTCAAAGTTGCCCTTTTCTTTCTTTTTTAATTTATTCCTATACTGCTGTACATTTCTAGTAGGACTGGTACCTGCATTGGCATCAGTGGCTTGGGATGAAGCCACTTGCCTGGAAGGTCTTTGACAATGTTTCGTGAACAAAGGCCAGCAGAGAACAGCCGATGCCTTTCTTCATTTCTATTTGGGCTCCCTTTCCCAACACACCTTCATCTTTGGTGCCTCACTGCCCTCTACCAGCTGTCTTTGCCCACAGAGAGCTGCAGAAGAGCTACAGAATGGATTTGGCATAGAACAACAGTTGTCCAGGGCCAGAGCCGCGGTGTGGGCTCCTTTTCCAAAGACCAAGGTAGGTGAGAGAATTTCATGGCAGATCAGGATTTTGCTGATCAAGAAAGCCGGGATCCTTCATGGGGAGGCTGGTTCATTCAAAAGCTGCATGACTTGGCAGCCCAAGGAGCCTTTTTCTTGCACGCTTGTCAATTCTGCTGGCAGTGTGTGGGTAGTCCGGGCTTGTGCTTCATGAATTTCAGAGCCCCTGGATGGCTTTGTACTGTGTGCCAAATGGGGAACAACAGCCTAAGAAAACAAAGCATGTGCTATCATGCAACCTGGGAGGGATTTAGGCTCCATGTAAATGTTTCCAACCAGCAATTGTGCAAAGGTCACAATTTACATTACAGTGATTGCCCACCACAGGAGGCACCAGTGCAGTTAACCTCCTTCTCCATGTGCATCACATCAGCAGAAGTGGGACGGATTAGTGTTACATTGTCACTCCGCTCTTTGGGGATCCTGGTTTACATTTCAGTTCTGGCTGGCAGACAATATTCCTGATTCTTCCGTGTGAGAACAGAGGAGACCATTTCAAACCAGGATTGGAACAAAGCACTTGGATTTCAAAGCATGGGGCAGACTGTTTCAAGTAGATAACTCTCTATCCTTAGGCATCTCTTTGCTATATGTCTTTTGTCAAACCCTTTTCAAGTACTCCTGATGCAAAGTGGTGGGAATTCACCTTTGAGACTGACCTTGTCTGCGGATGTTGAGAAAACTGTGCCTCCCCTTTCCCATTCCCCCACCGTGCTCCTCAGCCTGTAGAGCTCCAGCTTAGGGAGGCCAGGTGCAGGATGCCTCTTGTGGTTTCTGACCTTTGGAGGCCTTTCTGGAAAAAAAGTGGCTTTCAGTAGGTGAGTTTCCAGAAGCAGCTACAAGCAGAACTGATGGTACCAATAAACCCACTAGCTTTCAGCAGCCAAGTTCTCCTTTTCATTCTTTGTCATTGCTTAGTCTTTGCATGCAGGAGCTGGGTGTACACAGAGATTTCCTTAGTTTTGAAATCTCTGGCTCCTTGAAGTGTTTTACTTTGCAGGAGCAGGCCTCTGGAAAGCAATTAGACAATTCCAGAGAAAAATCGTAATAGAGCCAAAGGTTTCAGCTGAGTATCTTTAGCATTACCTCTTCCTTCCCTGCCACACCGTCCCTTCTCCCTCCTCTCTGTAAGGACTGTTTGTTTGCTGTGTTTGTTAGCGGCCTGGCATCATGACTACTTGTGAACAGGACACCTAAACCATGAACAAATACTTACAAATAGTAGTGGTCAGTTGAGGAATCAAGTATCCAGTCAGTCTGGAAAATGAAGTATTTGTGCAGTTGTTAATTCTCCGCATTCTGTCCCTTCTACTGCACTGGGGACCATAAGGTTTGCCATTTGTCTCCAAAAACACAACTGAATTTCATTGCTGCTGTGTTATCAGTACTCCATCAGCTGGTCCTGGCTATGTATGAACCAGCAATACCACCAAAACCCTGGGGGACGCCTCCATACATCCCTGAAGCAAAACGTACCTACCCAGGCAAGGCGAACAAAATGAGACTTACTGACACGTGTGGGTATCCAAGGCAGATTGGGACTGACGGGGAAGTAGTGAGTGGCAAGGGCTGGTGGAGAGATCCAATGTAACGCTGCAATTGCCGGGGCTGACATTTAAATTGCAGGCAGCCATGGGCTCATTCCAGGAGCCGCTTGTGGTTGGATGCAGTTTTGATCATTTAGAGAAGGAGCAGGAAAAAAGGGGAAAAAAAGAAAAATCAAATTGTTCTCGGAAATCATGTTTAATGTAGAAATCTGGTTAATATTAAACTGTAATCTGCAGTTTTCAAGTATACTATTCCTCAAGGAAAATGTTTCCTGTTTGAGGGCTGCAAGTATTAAGGGTTCCCTTATTACATCACTTCCTATGTCAGACCCAACAAGCCTTCAACATGCATTAGTGTATTGATAATGGTAATTTCAAAATGATTGTTTGAAAAAAAAAATATCTGGGCAATTCTCCAATCATATGGATCAATTTAGCTTCGGAATAATAGGGCCAAGCTGGTATTTTTGACACTGTATCCAAATAATACTTTCACAAGAGCAGCAATACTGGAGGTGTTCTCCACTGCAATTCAGTTTCAGGAGCATGCAGTGTTTGGCCATCAGTTACAGCACCAGGTCGATTTATTCACTGCTAACCTGACTTTGCAGGCAGAACTCACCTTAATCCCCCACAAATTGCAAATTCATAACTGTGCATGGAATGGAAGGATCATTATGCACCCAAATGTAATACTTTATAATAATAATAATAAAAACCCACAAAATATCTGGACACTTTAACAAAAATGCAACAAAAACATATATTAGCATCCCCCCCTCAAAAAAAAAAAATATATATATTAACCACTAATAACCAATTCTGCCAGCAAATAGTATACACGCAACTCTGCATGCCTCACAAACTATGAGGGAGGAATTTGTTATTGGAAAACCGACTGGTTCAGAAAGTTCTCAGCCTAACACTGGTTGAAACTGTTCACGGGAGAGGTCAGCTAACTATATTTCTCATTGTGAAAAGGGATAAATCATTGAAAATTTCAATTTGATATTTCTTTAAAAGTCCAAAACATGTTGTCATTTGGAAAATAAACTATGTAATACGAGCAGGTAAACAGAAGAAAATGTTCCTAGGCAATATAAATGAAATGATTTAGTTAACTATTGTATAAATGAACTTGCAAAAGTTTTTATATTATCTGACAACAATGAATTCTGGCGTGGTATATACCTGCCTTTTTTTGGCTTACAATGATTTGCTCACACCCATCATCTTTTGGCACAAGTTACTGCTCAATTAGGTAAGGATGTTGTCTCCTACATCGTAACCCAACTTCCAAAGGCACTTCTGTGTAAACTGCATTTTCAGGTGACTTTTTTTAATTTTTAAATTTATTCTCCCTAAAAAAGGTTAATGTCAGCTATTCTGAACATATCAGATGATTATCCTTTTTGCTAATCAGGTGTCTGTGAAACCCTGTAGACCTTACAATATCCTTAAATAGTGCTATTGTCTCTTTGAACGGACCTTTGTATTACATGAAGAAAAACAAATTCATTTCTAAAATTTAAATATAGCTGTATTTGCATCACCTGATCTTAAATTCTGAATTTAAAAAAAAACATTAACATTAGAATATTTTTTAAAAAAAGAATAATTAAACCTATTTTTACAGTCTCATGATATGATATGATATGATATGATATGATATGACATGATAAAATCAACTAGGACACCAATAGTTCCATAAAAAATTGATGTATATTTTAAATTTGTAGTAAAATTCTTTATTTTCTCGGTAAAGAACAGGGCGTCTGTATTTCTAACATATTCAAAAGTGTCTAACCTGTGTGTTACATTTTACGAAATCGATCAATTTTTGCACTAAGATATATGGCACGACACATTTAATGTATTGTGTCATAACATGTAATTCAAATACAGTGAAAATTGATCAATTTTGTCATACTGTGAATATGCGCTTTACATATATTATCCCCCTTTATTTGCCTGTGTATGCAAGGAAATGGTAACACCAATTTATACAGATTCTTTTCCCCATGCTAATATTGATAAAAAATATATCTGTTTTCTTTAGATTAGATAAGGAAAGAGGTAAAGTAGGAAAATGAATTTTCTCCAAGTTTTCTGCCTGGCGTGATTCTTTTGAAATCAATAGCCAGTGACTCGGCTGACGAAAAGTAAGTGCTGTTTTACTGAAAACGGGCTGTGAACAAATACATGTTTTCCTCTCAGTGACGCCAGGTGAATACAGGAAATTAGGTCAGAGCAATGGGTCAATTTTTCTGCTCACATAACTTCATTGGGTTCAGAAGCTGGCTCTGCAGGACCTGCCCTTCTGCTTCTCAGAGTACTGCCCGACCTACAGTCACTACGCAGACAGAACTGGACTTCATTCCCCTGATCCTCGTATTAAGGCACAGAGCGGAATGTATCCTGCTCAAGTCAAGGGAACTAGGCCAGAACAAAACCCCTCTCCTGGGGTCAGAGCCACAGCCCTGCCTTTCATAAAGGTGCTCCAGCTGTAGACGAGTCTGAAATTAACTCGGGACTAGGACTAAAATGGTGTGAACTGAGGTACTTCCACGGAGTCCTGCTGCCGGAGCTTTGGCTCTTGGCTCATGCACAGAGATTTACACGGGGCTAATGGAGAGCAGACTTCATCCTTCCCACCACCCTTCTGCTTGTCCGGCTCCCTCCTGCTAACACGGGGCAGCTCGGCGGGGTAAATCACACCGCCAGCCCGGCCTCTGGAGCTGCCGCCTGTGAAGCGGCGCTTGCAGACTGGCGGAGTCGTTACCTAGAACAACAAAACCCATTGGCACTAAGAGCAGAGGGAATGCGGCTCATTTTTCAAGGCCTTTCCAGCCTGCTTTCTGCTCCGGCTCCGTCCGGGAGCCAGCCTTACAGACCTACCAATATTTTCATAATTAACTGACCAGAATGTTCATAATTTGTAAACACAGTAAAATGGCTTTGAGACACAGGGTGTGCAGTCAGAGGCAGCGTGTGTGCGACAGGGGAGCGGTGCCGGGGTGGGGGGCAGGAGGGGGACGTTTCCTCAGGCAATTTACATTTGACTCAGGAAATCTGGGAAGGTGCCCGCTGCAGTTAAGTGATCAGGCTCACGACTCAAAGCGATTTTTCTTGAAGTGTCACTGCAGCACACAACCACCATGTGTTCTTTCTTGGCTCGGCTCTCTGCAGCGATGCTCCAAAACTTGGACGGGCTGCTCCAGCCTGCCCAGCGTGCATCCATTTGCTCCGGCAGGGACGAGGACAAAACTGTATTTTGAGGCATGCGCAAGCGCTCCCCTGGCCCTCCTCCTGCTTCCACATGGAGGGGCCCTCCCGGTTTGGGGGATTTGGACAAAGTTGCTGGGAGTTAACAGACAACAAGGTTTGGGGTGTGTGTGTCTGTGTGCTGGAGACAGAGGCTGTGTAAGGGAAAGGAATAACAGATTCCAGAAGCAATCCAAATCATGTTTGCTAGATGCAGCCGCCTCCCCTATATTGTGGCTCTGATCTGCCATCTCCTAACTCCAAACAACAGGCATGACCCACAGCGTTCTGCTCTTGGCTTCATCCCTTACACCAGGGTTGAATGGGTGCAAAACGTGTGGGCTCCAAACCGGACCCACCCTAGGAACCCCATGGGCTTGTGAGAGGTGTGATGAGATTCCCCGGGGCTGGGAGTGATCAGAGCCCAAGCGGGGCATGGAGGCTGGAACTGTCAATCCCGTCGTGCCAAAAGCGGACATTCAGTTGGTGCTGCTTCCCGGGGATGATTTAATCCTTACCACCATCTGAATCCTAGCTGGAGGCCACCCACCCAAGCAGTGACCAGCTCATGTTCTGTTTAGCGGGGATGATTTGACGTGATCGTGACCTGAGGCTATATAGCTGTCACGCGAGGAGAAATAAAAAACAGCTTAATTTACAGAACTGAGCCTAGTTTCAACTCCCAGCGAAAAAACAAACAAACAAACAAACAAACAAGCCAAAGCAAAACAAACCCCCAAAGAATCTAAAATGTAGTAGTTCTGAGAATTACAAGCTCTGCTGTGACCGACAGCAGGGCTCTACAGGGCTCAGAGCAGTGATTTACATCTTAAAAAAGGCAGCTGGCATGGCTGAAAGCAGAGCCACGGCTATCCTGACCGCTAGGATCCCAGCCCTGCCAAGTCAGCATACCACTGACACGCCAGGTCCCACCGCATCTATCACCTTCCCCTGCTCCATCTTGGGTTTCTCCTCTTGGCGGCCGGCAGCGTGGCTGCACGTAGCATGGTGAGGATGGATGCTGGACATACTTGGCAGCAGCAAGTGGCTGAACTGGCCGTGGCCATGGCCCAGTGCAAGCCATGGAGTGGGAGGGAGATGCGAGAGGCAGCGGTAAGGAGAAAATGACACACGCTGACCTTACTGTGTGGGCAGATGCCTCCGAAGAGGCCAAGAGCCAGCCAGCACATGCCTGTGGGTGGAAGAACCGCACAACACCGACTCTTCTGCTGCAGTTTCTTTTAAAGGTTATTGTTTTCCTGGGCATGACGGAGCGGGACAGCCTCAAGTCACTGATACGGTAGACTTGTGGTGCACTTTAACTCCTCTGTTGCCAAATTCTAATGATGCCTTGCTGCTGTGTTTCTGCGGTCACCTAGGTTTCCCTTAGTCAAACCCTGCAAGAAAACCCATTAGGTCACATTATGGGCCTCAACTAGATCTCAGTAACATTCCTATCCCTGACGTGCAGAAGCTGTCTCCTTTTGCAGTGCCAAGGTCTGTACAGCTCTGCTAAATGTATCTTCACCTTTACCTAGAGCACTTCTGTTCACTGTCAGCCCAGTGCACTGAGATCCCGGAGTCCCAGCCGTTGGCAGGCACCACATCCCAGCCCGAGCCACCATCAGCACCAGCCCTCTGAGCAGCCCTCACCAGTTTTTGCCAGCTTTCTTATAGGCAGGCCTGCAAAACTGAGATGCTTTGACTAAGTGTACCATTACGAGGCTTTCTGAAGGCTAAAAGGGAATGCAGTCCCCACCTTTGGGCCACCCTGATGCCTGACAGCCCACTGACCGGCGGTGCCCGGCCTGGCACATCAGAGGCCTAGCATCAATGGCGTGAGCAACCCTCAGGCTGTCAGCCTGGGTGGCAGCTGGTCTGACGAAGTCAGAGGGGAACAGCATGCCTACACGCTCCCCAAGCAGGCCAAATGCGAGCCAGCTCCATTCTAGCAGCCTTCTAGCTGCACGAGCATGGCACCCAGCCCAAACTAATACATCCCGTGGAGGGGCGCCGTGCTAACGTGGCCATAAAGCTCCCAGCTTGGAACAGCTTCAAGGCTGGGATGGCTGAGGGGACCGGCTCTGTCAGCACCGAGCTGGGTAGGCCTCCTTTTTGTCCCTGTTCCTCACTTTAGAACTCAATTTCAGCCAAGGTGGATGACCTTCCCTCCTACATATGTCCCTTCACATGGGGCAAAGGTGCTGCCCCAGGAGTGTTCCCCAACAGAAATTGTTGCACAGGGGGTGTTTCGCTTCCTTCCCATGCTCAAACCCCCAAAGTGCTAAATCTGCTCATGTGCATGGGCCCACATGCGCGCACAGGAGTTTTGGGGCTGATATGTTCAGTTTTGAAAGCAACCTGGAACAATTTGGCCAAATTATAGAAAGGAACGCTGTGTCCTGCTTTCTTGCGATTTCTTCACCTTTCATTAAATGAAAGATAAATGGCAGATAATGACTCACTCATCTTGATCCACCTTATAAGCCCCCAATCAAATCGTATTGCAAAGGCATGTAAGGTATGTAGTGCTGAAGAAAAGTGCTTGTCAGGAGGGATAGAGAACAAAGGGTACCTGGAGGTTAGTAAATGTTTTTCATGGGTTCTGTAAGCTGTGGTTTCCTCTATTGGGGGTGTTATATACTTTCAGCTTTCTAGCTCCTCTGTCAGACACCCAGCCAAACAAGGGAGTGATTAGCAGAGCTCCCTTGTTGAGGCTATTGTTGTAGGTATGGTTTTAATACACCCACAGTTCTTGGCACTGATGTTCATTTTCTGACTCCAGGAAATCTTGAACTGTTTATTGATTCAAAGGCAAGAAATAGAACATTGAGATGGAGCTAATTGGCCGGAGACATAATCTGCAAGTCACCCAAATAAATATTTCCATTAATTGAGACACAGTTTTGTGGGAAGAAAAAGTAGCCTGGTTTAATAGCAATAATTTCTTGCAAATCTACATTTTATGAGTTTGTTTTTCTGTGGATAGACCCTTAAATTGCAAGCTTAGTGGAAGATGCACTGATGTCACAACACAAGATCCAGGTACCCACAGTTTGCCTGCTCTGGCACTGACGAAGGCCGGCCTTGCTCTGAGGAAGGGTGGTTTGTCTGCCTGTGACATTTCAGTGTTTTCACAGGGAAATGACCTGCAAAGACCTCTGCTCCTGGCAACCTGATTGCTTTTTTCTGCCTATGAATGCTCTTCAGTGATAGATGGGATGGGGTGTGCCCAAGATACCTAAACGGGCCGTTCACTCTCCCGATGAGAGAGTCACACAAGCCTGCATCAAGCTCTACAGAATGTTCTCTTCTACTCTAGACTTTTCTGACCTTTTTTATTGTTGTCCTTCCACGCCTAGAAAAGTCCATGGGCTGCTGTTTTGCTTCATCACAGTTTTGCAAGAGGCAGACATAATCCGAAGCCTATTTGGGGAAAAAGTGGCGCATACTTTCATGGGTTGTTGTATGACATGGGAACATGTGCTGCACAGGATGATGCTAGTGGGAGCTAACAGTCCCCCTGTCCTTTCTTTACACTCGCCCAGTAACTGGCACTTGACAGAAGGAGAGGCCTTGGCCCTCTGCTCCTTTTCTCTTCAGTGTTCGCTTGTCAAGCAATCAGGAGGACGGCAGTGATCCAAAGTACTCGGAAGAGAAATAGGAATAAAGACAGAGCAGAGAGCAATATTTATAATGTTTCATTCTTTGGAAAGAGAGAGGGCTGGGTTACACGCTTGAAAGCTCTTGCACTGGAGAGAAAGACTGTGTTGGCTAAAGTATCTCAGCAATCCTTTTTCTAATTAAAAAGGACTCCTCTCTTCCCTGCCTCTCATTTTACAGCAAATTAGATATGAAACCAGATCTGCTTTCTCTGCTTCTCTGAACTTTAATGACAGCTTACCATTGAGAAACATTTTGTTTGGGCCTAGGAGAGAGAGCAGAAGACAAGAACAGCCTTCACGGTCTGAAATACACTGAGAAATGTTCGAACAAGACTCCCAGTGCTGCGGCACCAGGACCGACATGTGCCACAGGCTGAGAGCAGGGGAGGCCAAGGACGAGAGCAAAAGCACAGGGGATTGCGAGGGGAACTGTTACTTTTGCAATGAAATGACAACACAGGGTTGGGTGTGGAGGGTTCAGAGACAGGTAAATGCAGGCAACCAGAATTTACCTACTTCAGGTCTGGACAGTAACAGATTTACATCTTGCTGCTTGTCATGGAACACCAAGCAGGCAGACAAGCATTCTTCGTACTTACTATCCCACTGGAAAGCAAAGAAAATAATGTCTATGCAAAGAGTCGGGTCTTCTGGAGGTATAAACACACAGCCCTGCTCTAATGTCAGTGGAGAAACCTCAAATCCCTGTCTGCTCCAGAGGAAAGGTTTGACTGACCCCAGAGTAAATGGGGCCTGGGAATTCAGCAGAGAAACCTTGTCAGGATTAAAAAATGAGGCCATTTGAAGCTATGCTATGAACAGGATTAAAAAACATTACTGCATCTTTTTCAGGAGCCTTGGTAAAGTGCCAGTGCTGGAAAAAAATCCTGAATTCAACCAGTTCATGGAGTAGAAGGATGAAAAATCCACTTTTCTGTGAAATAGGAAAAACAAACCAGAAGAAGCCAGTCATCAGACATCAGTTCTGCTTAGCTCAACCTGCTTCCACTCAGCAACCAGTGAACACCATTGAGGAGCTGGTCCCATTGCTGGGCCAGAGGAGCCTTGCACCACAAAGAGGCGAGAGCTGGGATTTTCTTAATCTGCAGGTAAAGGACCTATAAGCAAATATTTCCTGACACATGCAGTATTGAACCAAAATCTGCATTTGGGTGTGTAACTGCACATCCTCTGCACATCCTCCAGAGGAAAGCAGGGCCTTGCCAAATAGACATGTGCTCTGATTGGCATTTAATTGTGCCACGTGTCTGTACAGTTCATTCCTATGCCCACAACAGGTTCTGGAACTGAGAAAACATCTACGTACATTTTGACTCTCCCATCACACTGCAGACTCCTGAACTATGGCCAGAAAGAAATACACAGGTCCTTGGGGTTTGGAAGTCCTTTGGCATTCAGTGGGATGCGAAGGGTGTTGCTGCAGAAATCCTCCCTGCCTACGGCGCTGCTGGATGCAGTGCATGGTCTTCTGACCACGTCCCATAGCGAGGAGGGCATGGCTGTGTGCCTCCCTGCACATCGGGGTGGCACTTGCCGTTAGGTGCACTCCTTTACGGACCAGCTCCCTTGACACTGTTTTCTAGGAGAGGTGTAGAGGAGTGTGCAAACCGCACTTGAGTTCAGTCACTCCTGAGAAAAGGAAGGAGAAATCCCTTAAGGTACATAGACCTATCTTCCGCGTGAAGAATAAACACAGCGCTGGAATGCAGTGGCCTGTCTAATCCTGTTACTTTATTTTCTTCCCAAGTGCGGAAGTCCTCTATTGTTTATCAATGTTTGATAAGCTCACGCTGTAATTTGCCAATCACAAAGGGCTGGCAGAAAGGGAAAGGATTTGACTGTGTCTGAAAAACCAAGGAGTGCCTCCGTTAATCTCCCTGCCATTCTTCCGGCATCCCTGAAAGGCAAACACTGGTGGCTGGCGATGACTGATGGGCGGCTGGCTATGGCGAGGCGCCCCGAGCCGATCAGTCAGCCAAAGGCTCAGCTACACCTCTGAAAGTTAAGCAAACTCCCTAAATTGTGTGTCATAAATTTGTAATCTATCGGCTATAAAAACCTGGTCAAGGAATGTTTTGGCACAGTTGTTGAGCAAGAAGATAGGCAAGATTGGAAGGGATGGGGAAGTTTCATGTTTAGCTTCTAGTCACGTTTTCCCTTACGGTTTCTTTAAGGCCAAGGACAGTCGGGGGAAAGACATTTCTTTTGTACATTAAAGCCGCCCCAGTTGCATTGCTGGATATAAAATCTGAGCATCTTGAACTAACTGAAGGCATAAAAGAGCACATGCACAAACACACAGGCACACATACACGAGCTGGAAAGAGCCAGGTTTTCACTGAGAAACTTCAAGAAGCACCAACACACCAGCAATTTCAGCAGACATCAGCATCGCTCTCTCTGTGGCTGTCTGTGCACCCACTCTGGCTGGTGCCCTTCAACGAGCTCCATCTGGAGCTACTGTAAAAAGGAGAAAGGCTTTGGTACTTCTTGGGAAACAAACCTCATATCAGAGCCAGAGCAATGTGGGCAAGGGGCTGCTTGAAAGGTGTGTTGAGGGAAATTTAGTGTGAGAGGGCAGAACATCTTTGAGCCCTTCCAATGCATTCTTACTATTGCTAGTTGCCTGCAAAAGTGCTTCAAAAATCAGACAAAGGATATAATCCTGCAGGATACGGACCCTTTGAGTCCATAGCTACATGTTGTAGCTGCCAGGGTAAAGACCTTGATGTTACTTTTCCTTCTGCAAGCCTGTTACCTTGCAAAGGCACAAAAATCATCCTCCTTTGCTGCCTCTTACGCCTATGATCTGCTGATCAAACAAACGTCACATTGCAATCTCATAAGGGTGCTGCTGAATCACAGAAACATGCCCAAATCAAATAGCAGCAATAACAGGAACAATAATAAACATTCATTTGTACACTCTAGGCTAAAAGGTCCCCAAATGCCTTAGCAGAAATGACTAAAAATCAAAATTACAACAAACAAAGGCAATGCACTTATAAGAAAATATGCCACTTTGAGCACTCCTACCACTTAATCCCATCTGTCAATAACACAGCTGCGCTGCAGGGACTGTTCAGCATCTTTCTTTATTTTTCTAGGCATCCTGGCTGTGCGCAGCACATTCAGTGACTCAGAGCTCCAACAGGCGATTTTGAAAGTCACTCTCTGTGGCTGCTACATGTTTGCTTTTCTCTTGACCTCACCACTCATATCTTGCTGTTGTTGCAAAACTCGCTCATGGGTTGGATCCAAAGAAATGGAAACTGCACTCCCTTCATATTCTTGCATTTCTGAAGAAGCCCTTCCTGCTTCCTGTTTGCACTCGCGGCAGAGTTTCCAAAACAAAATTTCCACTGCCTTTGAAAAACACAGAGCCACACTGAGCAGGAATGCAAGCTCCAAGCTGGTGGCACATGCAGAGGAATCCAAGAGAGTGATGTGCTCGGAGAAAAGTCTGGGGGCTGAAATCTTATTTTTATCCATCAAGCGGAAGGTTCAGGCTCCCAGTGTCCTTTGAATGCAGGTGGGATAGATGGAGCTCCCCCACCTATGGCACCTCTCTAACCTCCGTGCCAGGTGACTGTCATGAGCAACTGCTCTTTGGCCATACACGAGTTAGATGTGGACCCTTCACCCCTTTTGTAGTGTGTGTTAGGACAGTGCAAGCATTCCCCACAGCATGCACAATAGCAGGCTTTACCCAGAAGCTTGGGGATCAGCCAGCCTCTGCAGCCTGTTGAGAACTGTCCTTCACTGAGACCAGCAGTATAGACTGACAGGGATTGCTGATAAATGAAAGGGATCATCCTGTGAATTCCAGAAGGAAGCAGACTGAACCCACTAATCTTCAGATGAATTTTTAGCAATATTGATAATCTCGGTTGCCAAAGAGTTGCAAGCCAACTACAAGAATCACAAGACCATCTCAGAGAAATGAGAAACTTTTCGTTCTTTTTGTACATTGCCTGGCTTATCTGTCGCAGGGACAATACTTTCTCTTCTAGCATCTTCAGTATTTATCTTCAAATGCTTTGAAACACCTCTGTTTTTGTTTTCAGTGAATGCTTGGGCTCTTCCGTATGCAGTTGACTCCAGCAGCTGGGCGGTGAGGAGACTGCTAGCTATCACAAAAGACTTGCACCCCTTGTGTGACAGCATCAGTACTCTGTCCGAAATACTGCTGACAAGGCTGAGGATAGTTAAAACAGAACTGGAGGGAAACAAATGGCCGCAATGTGTAACTTAGCGCAGCAACTGTGTAATTTACTCCATCTTCCAAAAGACTGAGTAAATTATTGCCGGGTCTCTCATTCCTTTGACAGCAAGAGGCTTGAGTTTTTGGAGCTCTCCCCCAGTTCCTTGTCCTGATTCATTTCCCTCACTTATCCTTTTCCTTTCGAAGGCTGGGGCAGTATGGGCTTGTTCCCGGGGCAGAACAGTTTACATTTCCTTGAGCTGCTAAGAAGCCTTCAGCTGGCTCTGTGTTCCCCTCCTCGGTGCCTCTGTTTTCTTAATGATCTTTTATCATCCATTAGTTTGGTTCATTAGATGAGAATCTGGTGAGTCTTTAACTCAATTGGCACAAAGGTGTCGACGTTATTAAATGGAATATCATTACCGCCATCTCTGCAGGTATGAAGCAAGTTAGTTGAAACTGGCTGGGGGTTTTGTGTGGATCAGTAGATGGAAATTGCAGACACCTGGACTGTGCAAATTGTGCATGAACTTGTTTTACAGCTTCCGTTGATGCGGGATGAAAGCTACTTGGATGCACTAGAGAGTTGCAGGTGATGGTTTATAATGGCAATAGAGTCAAGTGTGTCTAGAAGAAAACATGATTATACTTTAAAAGTCCAGTTAGCTCTCTGCTTTCTTAATATTGTGGCACTTTAACAGCTTACTCTGTAATTTCAGGAAGGCAGCTGAATTTTATTTTATTTTATTTTATTTTATTTTATTTTATTTTATTTTAT